>NW_019524678.1:41812-122001 GCF_002814215.2 Seriola lalandi dorsalis | reverse complement strand
ACCCCCTTTGTGCAGCCAAGTCTGGAATCAGTCCTCCATTTCTGTTCTTGTTGTTGAGGACAAGACACAAATTTGTGTTGGTAGTTTGTGGTGTTTAGTCTCCTTTGTGTTGAACTGTATTGGAGCTGACACATATCTCATGTCTGCGTCTGCCTCCTACCTGAAATCCTCTGCGGCTTTTCTACAACTGCCAACACGAGAAGAGATGGGAGCAGCCAGACTGTTTTATTTCATCATCTCAGATCATGATACTGCCTACCTCACCCACACTCTCTTTACCACTTTACCACCCTCTGCCAGTTGTGTCTGTGTGTGCACTGACATGGAAATAAAGAAAAAAAAAAAAGGAACAGGTAAAGTGAAAAATACAGGGTGCTCAGCAAAATGTCTGAGGTGTACTCGCCATCAAGTGCAGTAATCACAGCAGGGAATGTTATTCTCTTAGAAATTGTCCCTGGCATCCATATTGTAATTCTCTGGCAGTCTCATGTGTGGTATGTGAAAGCTGACTTTCCCTCACAGGGCAGAGCAAGAGACTATGACACCAGGATTTAGTTTTTGTCAAAAGAGTGAGCGGCCTTTGTGGAGGGATTGACTTTCTGTCTTTCTGTCTCTTTGGAGTTTGTTTTTAAGAGTCTCTTCTGTTCTCCTCTGCAAAGTGCAAGCTCGCTGAAACAGACCTCTGCGCTCTCAACTCTCCCTCTGTTCCTGAGCAGAAGTTAGAACAGTTGGTGCCCCTCAATAAGTTATACCACCATCATCCCAACTCAGAAACACGCAACAGTCTGGAAGAATTTCAGGTAAAGGCCCGGCTAATTAGTTCCCATCAAAAATGTAATTCTTTTCTGGAATTACGCCGCAAGGGCTGAGTAGCCAAAAGCGAAGATACCTGGTGGAGAAAAAAAAAAAAAATGAATGAAAAAAGATATTCTAACCTCGAGCCATAAGTACATTTATATGCTTGACATGACTCTGCCATCAATGTTGGGTCGAATTCTAATTTAATTTCTGAGATGTATGTGTAATTTTGCCATTAATATGAATGTTACCACCCTAAATATTTTACGCTTCTCATGGATATTGTGAGCGCCTCATATATCCTTCAAGGGTGTATTAATTAATAAACTCTTTTCTGATACTTTTTTCGCTGGAAACTTGTAATAAGAGCAAGCAGGTAGGATGATATAGTGAGAGGAGCCAGAACATAGTTGTCTGGTGCCTCATTAACATCCCCAGTTCATTAGGAAGAGGCTTTTTTCCTGTCATCTTTTTACAATGTGCCAGTGTTGTGTGGCCTTTAAGGTAATTAATAATGAATTAATTAACCAAATTAATTCCTAGGTTAGAAACGTTGTTCAGTAGTGAGGCCAGTCAGTTTGGATTTGGGCCCTGATGGGTGAGGCCCTTTACAAGCTGATGTTGTTCATGCTTCTGACAGTGCCAGCCCCCTGTCTAAAAGCCCTAGCAAGTGCCATTTGTCTCCGGGTTAACAGAAAGACGAGATATAGGGCGGGCTGAATTATTTAAGCTCCCACAACACATGCACTTTTGCTTTTCAAGCATGAGTTATAATTTAATTAGAAACTTCTGGTGCGTTGCTGGCTATTTAAATATTAAAATCTTCCGCTGATCACATTGGATTAGCCATCCCTGTGAAATTCCCTGAGATGTCAGTTGTTGTCTTTCTGTCTCCCTCTCTCTCTCTCTCTCTCTCTCTCTCTCTCTCTCTCTCTCTCTCTCTCTCTCTCTCTCTCTCTCTCTCTCTTCTCACTCGTCGCTTTCTTGCATTTCCGTCAGTGTTTTCTGAAGTCCCGCGCTCACAGATTGTTTGTCGACTCCTCCATTAGAGACAAAGGAGTCGTCATGGACCTCTGGGAATCTTAATGGTGCCAGTGTGCGTGAGTGTGTGAACACAGAACTGACCTGATATGAATGAGAAGAGAGAGGGGTGATGCTTATTATCAGGTCTGGATTCAAAGAATATTACATTAGGCTTCTCCACTGACAGTATTAAAACAGGGGGGTGGGGGTCATGTGCAGGCCTGTGGTCCAGCGCCTTTTGTCTCCTGAATGCAAAAGATGCAACCTGTTGACTTGTGGTGATGCATGTGTGTTTGTGACTTTGTTCATGTTTTTAATTTATTTATCAGTAGTTACACAGAGGGCTGGGTTCTTATGCAGGAGTAATAGAAAACCTCATTAAAAATCAGATTGGAATAACACAATTTATTTAAAAATTTCAGTCCCACAACATAACCTTGCTCAACAGTTTGTCATATGGTTTCCTGCATTTGTCAAGACAGAGATTCTAAATTTAAAAATCTAAAAAAAACTGATACAATGTCTTTATTATTTCTGTTTTTTACAGCCTTTAAGTTAAGATAAGATAATACTTAACTGATCCATAGGTATGAAACTGTTACAGCAGCATAAGACACAAATATATAAACGTTTGAGCAAAGGAAAAACTAATGTGTGTGTGTGTGTGTGTGTGTGTGTGTGTGTGTGTGTGTGTGTGTGTGTGTGTGTGTGTGTGTGTGTGTGTGTGTGTGTTTGTATTATAGACAAGAAACAGACCGTTGCACTTACCTATAATGTGTGTGCTTTTGCACTGGTTAAACTTTATGGAGCTGTAGTTTTTTGAATGCTAACAAATCAGTTGTTGTTTAAAGAACAATTCTGATGGTGATATTAAAAAAAAAATCTTCAAAATCTAAATCTTCCCTGCCCTGTCTGCAGCACTCAGCTCCGAGCCCATTCATTCCCACTGAAGACATAAATCTGTAAAAACAGGTCACAAATGCACAAATGTGAAAAGGTTAAGTAAGTTTCCTAAAACAGCTGGGCACAGTGAACATCACTCAGACAGGAGAAAATTAAATTATTTGTTGGGGAATATTTTTAGCTGCAGATTAACACACATTTGCTGCACTAGTGACAGCAAATGCAGGATGGAGCATGTGGGATTGGCTCAGCGTGCCTGCATTCATGTTACTGGAGGAACATGTAACCTCACACAAGTGGCTCATTTTTGGACGTCGTTGGCACAGATAATGAGATTAATCAGGCTTCAGCAACACAGATACTTGTTAGCTGGATCAATTCTTCTTGGTTTTAATCTTTTTCATTGGACTTCTTGACATTAATAAAATACAGAATATTGCCGACTTTATCCTTCAACTTTGTTAAAGTGTTCAAATCATAATAGCAAGTGCTGTCATATAGCAGACACTCATTTATAGAATATGGATGGCAAACCCAGAGAAGAGGCTTGACTTTTTCAGCAAGACTGATGAAAGAAACCCCTCAATGAGAGACTCCATTAAGTTGCAGAATGTAGTGGAACAGTGGCTACTCCAAAAGCGACTTCATATATTTTGCCCTCTTTAAGTGATTGTGCATGCCACGCCATGCATATGCCAAGTGTGTGTGAGAGGAACACTGAGATAGAGACTGCGAGAGTGTGTACAGCCTATGCATGGCCTCACTGTACAGTTTATGTGTGAATTATGGGTGACAGGTTGCTCAATCCTTCCCCCAGTCAACCCTGTGACACACACACTCTATCACCAGTGGCAAAGATGTACTAGTGATTCCTAGCTGTGGGCCAGCCGGCTAATTATAAACCAGCATCTACTTTAATCTTCCAGACGGTTATTTATTCCTTTATGCGTTATCTGTTATCTGTTAGCTTTAGCTCCTCTCTCTTGCAGCAGATGGATAGAAACAGACGGTAGATACATACCTCACCTGTCTTTGACTCAGAAATAGCTCTCACATGACAGCCATGGAATACCTTACTTTTCTTCCTCACTGAAAGCCTGTGTGTGTTTCTGTCTTTCTGTGTATTTCTACCCGTCATTTTGTGTGTCTGAACAGGTGTATTTGTCTGCTCACAGTGGGTGCATATTGTGCTCTGTTTCTCCAAAGTCTGGGAGGGGCCCTGGCAGTAGCTCTGCAATTGCATGTCAATCAGGCAGTGCTGCAGACGGCCTCTCCGGCACCCCATCGTGTGGGGTCCTGTTCTTCTCTTGTCTCGTCCTGTCATCCCAAATTCCTTTCATCTCCCCCTCTGTTCCTCCCGCAATCCCTCAATCATCATCATCAGTTATTCTAAGAGAAACATTTCTCACTTACAGTCTCCTTTATATCAGGGATCTGCTGCACAGTTTTATGGTGAATGGTTATAAAATGATATGAAATGAAACAGAGATGTACAGTGTTGGTCTGTACAAAAATCCTGGGAGACTGATACAGAGCATTCAGAAAGTATTCAGACCCTCTCACCTTTTTACATTTTGTTATGTTGCAACCTCACGTTAAAATAATTTAGATTTATTTTTCCCTCATCAGTCTACACTCGGTACCCCTGAATGACAAAGCAGAAATTGAATTTTAGAAGTTTTTACAAATTTATTAAAAAGGAGAGACTGAAATATCACATTAACAAGTATGCAGACCCTTTACTCAGAACTTGGTTGAAGAACTTTCTTGGGTTTGACGCAACAAGCTCTGCACACCTGGATTCGGGGATTTTCTGCCGTTCCTCTCTGCAGATTCTCTCAAGCTTTGTCAGTTTGGATGGGGACTGTCAGTGGACAGCCATGGTCTCTCAGGTCTTTCCAGAGATGTACCATTTGGTTCAAGACAGGGCTCTAACTTATCAGAATAGTAGAAGAGTATATGTAGTATAGAGGTAGTAGTATAGTATAGTAGTTAACTAGCACTGGATGTGTTGTCATAGAGAGTTTGTGCAGGCTTTGTGTCATGGTTATAAAAATACAACCAAACCTAATGAAACTCTTTATTTGTCTTTAAGTACTGTCTAATTTGTATGGGCAGTCTGACTAGGCAGACAAACTGAGTTTTATATATATGGTTTTAAAATTGAACTGACAAACTAATTTTACAAAATTCATTTCTAAATTCTTTGAACTTAAGTTCTTCAAATTAACATTCGGCCGTGAGACTCAGACTCTGAGATAATTCAAAATAAAATCTCCTGCCTACTGATGAGGACTGGCTCCAGTGAAGGTGCTTTTCCTCGCCATACTCTCAGAAAGTTCAATTTAAATTTTGTTCTTGAATCTGATTTTTTTCTTCTTTTTTTTTGATCAATATTAAAATGAAAGTTACATCATATTGTTTGAATTGCAGTTCTTTTAGATTTCTTAAACAAGGTTACAATAAATATCTTTTAGCAGGGAGCAGTTAGTTCAGTTCTCTCAGACAGAGACGGGAAGGTGCAAGTCTTTCACTGAATAAAATTCTAATTCAAAAAAGATAATTAGCAGGTACTTGATCTTCTTTCAAGCAGCCTTTCATTAGGTCATGAAGGTTATTTTCTGTTTTTTGCATATTTCAGTTTTATTTGCCCTTACAGTGACTTTAGTTTCATGACTTTAAACACAAAAGGCCTTTTGCTGTGTCTTTAACCCGTAAGACCCCAAGATAAAATAAGTCATTTCAAATACAGTAACACTGTCGCAAAGACAAACCAGAACCAGAGTAGTTTGTATCTAGTCTGTATTTCAATTTGTTCTCTGTTATAATAGTTTGAGGATGGAGATATCAGTTTGTTATCGTAATATAACATATAACATCAGTATGATTATTGAACACACTTTCCATGTTACTGTGTCAATTCTTGATTTCCTTGATGTTAATGACAAATGTGTAAAAACTAAGTGAACAGCTGTGGACAGCTGTGGACAGCTGTGGACAGCTGTGGACAGAGGCGTTACGTTTCGAGGTTGTCCGTCCGTCCATCCCATTCTCGTGAACTAGTGATCTCAGGAACGCCTTGAGAGAATTTCTTCAAATTTGGCAGATTTTGGTGGTCAAAGGTCAAGGTCGCTGTGACCTCACAAACCACATTTTTGGCCATAACACAAGAATTCACAAACTAACTATGACACAGTTTCACACAGATAAAATAATAGGATGATGTGATGACACTCATTATTGAAAAGGTCAAAGGTCAACATCACTATGACATCATAATGTTTTGCAGAAACGCAGTCTGGCCATTATTCAATGCCATAACTCCGGAGCAGAAGGAGGGATTGTGACCATATTTCACAATCGTTCGGATACTGAGTTGGTAATTATATAGATCCTCTGTGCTGCCGGGTTGAAGATGTGTGTGTATGAGTCTTGGCTACAACTTTGTGTTCCATTAGAATCAGCTTCATCGGCCAAGCATGAACAACAAAGCTAAACAAAGTCCAGTCAAATCAATTAACTTATATATCCCCATATCACAAATGAAAAAAATTGCCTGAAGGGGCTTCACAGTCTGTACAGCAAACGGCTTCCTCTATCCTCCGAGCCTCAACTCAAATGAGGAACAACTCCCATTAATGGGATAGAATAGAAGAAACCTGGTGATTGTTGGTGGAGGCATGCAACCATGAGCAGGTAATTCTAGTCAAGAACAGTGTACAAAGGGAAAATTTTATATTTCTGAATACTGGCAGGTGCTCTTACCTGTTCAGTCGAGACCAGTCAATAACCTCACTCTGTCTCTCCTCCCGTGTCTCTGTTTATGTCTCTGCAGTCCTCCCCAGATGTTATTTGACTCTTATTTGCTTTAATGTTTCAACAGTTATCACAGCTAGAAGGGAGGATTTGCTGCATGCCTTAATAATGTTACGCCCCTGTAAACAAAGTCGGAGTCACAAGTTTAAAATGCTGATTGAAACAGTGTCTTGGGAACTTTAACTATTATGACACATTGAACTCAGTGAGGTCAACAACATTCGAATTTTCAGCCAACTTGACTAAGTGAATAACATGACCTCCAGCTACCCCAAATGAAGTCTTTTGATCTTTTCACCCTGTATTCTTTTAGATCTATTGATTATTTTAACCTCCCAACATCACTATGAAAACCCTCTCAGTACAGACATTTCAGCCGTGTCTTTTCCATATTGTATTTCCATGTATCATGAGCTCATCTGCAACCAAATGTTCAGTTCAAATATGCCAAAGCAACCTCTGAGTCAAAGACCTTCTTTTTTTTTTTCCTTTTTTTTTTTTGGAAAGAGAACTATCAGATGGCTCTGACGATTAATACTGTGGCGAATGGGGCACTTTAATTATTAACACTGCGTTACATTTGAAGAATACTCACCAGGCGTGAGATTTAAAAGAAGCTAATGTTTCACTATCAAACCATTTCATCCAATCTTCATAACAGATGTGTGTGCAGGGGAGGGCATTAGTTTCCACAGCAGGCGCTGAAAATATGCCTGCTTTCCCTTCATCAAGAAAGAAGTCATGGTTTGTCTTGAGGGGCCAAGTGTCTTCTTGTGACTGGCCATTGGTTTTAAGTGGCTTGTGCATTTTTCATGGGACAGTGGTCGGTGGGAATGTCTTGTCACTCTATTAAGGCCTATTCAAATGGTAGCGTCCATAAAATGAAGCAGGCACTGAAATATTAATTTGATATTGCAACACACCACAGTGTGTGTGTTAATTAAGGAAAGAGCTATATGCTTTAGATGGGACAAGGCTTTCAGCGTGCCATAATGGTGGAAGATGAGTTAAATGGAAGTGACACTTGGGCTTCCCAGCTCCAGTGTGATGTCAATATGTAGATTTTATTTTATAAGGTGTTTTTAGGTCAGTAAAGTGAAGAAAAAATGACATGCACCACTGAAAAGGAGATCATTAACAACTGATGTTAACGTCCATTTCCAGTGTATCCAGTGTAGTTTTTTTTTTGTTGTTGTTGTTGTTTTGCTTTGTTTTTTTTTTGTTTTTTTTTTGTTTTGTTTTTTTTCACAGATTTTCTTCGTTTA
Source organism: Seriola lalandi dorsalis (assembly GCF_002814215.2). Classification (NCBI taxonomy): domain Eukaryota; kingdom Metazoa; phylum Chordata; class Actinopteri; order Carangiformes; family Carangidae; genus Seriola; species Seriola lalandi. The sequence goes on along the minus strand of NW_019524678.1, from coordinate 114,196 downwards.
TTTGACAGAGCCACTTCTCATTGAGCAACAGAATAAAACTGTAAACAAATCTGAGTTAACCAAACTGTTGTCCCTGGCTTAATGTTTAAAGGGAAACCAAAAAAAAAAACTAAATCAAAATAATTATCTAAAATTCGAATACACAATATAATAAGTGTGTAGACTTGATAGCAGCGACTGTATGTACTGTATAAGTGGTATAATTGATTGACTGATTGAATGAAAACTGATTGCCTACTATTTAAATAATCATTGTAACCTGAATATCTGTGTTTGGTCTGATGGTCGGACAAAAAATGCAATTTGAAGACATCATCTTATAGGCTCTGGAAACAGAGAGTGTGATGAGCTTTTTTCAATAATACGATTTTAATAGTCTAAATGATTAATCAGCTAAACAGGAAAACCAACCCACTAACTAAACTAACCCTAACCCAATCAACAGATTACTTAATAATGAAAATGGTCTTTACAACAAGCGCACTTTTATAAAAGACTGTAACATTACAGCTAACATTTGTTTACGTATTTATATTGTGTATTTCTATATTTCATAATGCAGTTAAAGTGTCTGTCCTTTTCTTCCTCACTTCCTTTTTTGGGATTTTTTTTTTTCTTATGCTCCACCATTCTTCCTCTCTGTAGGACAGACCAGCGATTATATACCCTATCCTCCATCTTAGAGCTTATTAACCTTTTTGTTGAAATATCTGGAGCATAAAGACCTCATTAAATATTTACATATGCACTAACCACTATGAAAAATTAAGAAACCCAAAGTTTTATTAACCTGTAGTAATATAATGTCTACTCCTGGCCAACAAAAAAGGTCTTTTTTTGCACATTAAAGCATTCTGTAGCGCATAATAATGTATGGTAAGAAGGTTCCCCCTGCATTGATTAACTCTGCTTTAATATAACATTAGGTTTCCCTAAACTAGCTTTATCATAGAATTATGCTTTTAATACAAGGTGTGGAGTTGAGGGAGGGGGGTTGGTGGTATTTTGCCTGCAGAAATAAAACATTGCAACAATCCTTAATTATCCATGGCTCCGTGTGTTGTGACGTGAGGACTTCAAAAAATTCATACACTCACATTTCATGAATATATTAAAAGCTGTAGCATAAATGCATGTCCCTGCAAGCCATACTGACCCCGTGCCTCCATAGGTGTAGTTGATCCTGATCCACAACACTCAGCCATTCAAATGGGACTAAGTGGCTTTCAATTATTTAAACATATATTCAAGAAAGGCTGTATAATGCTCCCTATCACCTGCTCTTGGCGCTCCTCTCCTCTGTTTTGGATTTCAGTTGATGCCTCGCTGCTCAGAACTGAGTCATAGCTCACTAAAATGTTTAGATTTTTCACTTTAACAGCTCTGTGGACGGAGAATGAGGCACTAACATCTCTGTCACTGGTGTCTTCACTGTCCTTTTTAGTCTTCTAACATCATTCACCTTTACAGTGATAACTGCTCAAACACTCAGGTTTCCAGAGACCCGCTGCTTTGATTCTTCCAGCGGTGCAGACAGAGCAGACTGTGCTTTATAGCTGTGTACCTGCAGGCGCTTACACCTGCATGTCACCAGTGAAGTTCATCTGAGGGAATAATGGTTATCTTTTTAAAGCAGGAACAGAATCATCAGTGTCAACGGCCAGACAGACAGAAATTTAAGTCCAGTGCTTATAAACTACTATGCTACAGTTCTTGTGCTTTACTTGATTATTCTTGATTTTATATTCAAAACTAGTAAAATTGATCAAATTCAACACTTTCTAAAGACATTTGACTCTTGATTCCTGTTCAATTTGAACAGACTTATTGTAAGTTGCTAGGGATAAAAGTGTCTTCCAAAGGAATATAATGTAATGTAATAGTATAGGTTAAACTATCATATAAGTATTATAATTATAAAAAATTATTTCTACTTCGCCAAGTTACAACATTAAAAATGCTGCTTATTTATTAATGCATCACTATAATAATACATGGAACATTCTGCCCACATAATGCAGGTGGTTTTTCACACTCTAAGTGCATTTTGTTGATAACATTGTGCTTTTACTTGTAACAGACTATTTTCATATTGTTCTGTATTGTATTACTTCTCCAAGTGTTACCATTTTATGTTACTTTTAAACATCTACATACCACAGGGAAATATTTTACTTTTTACCCCACTCCATACATTAAAATTGTGTAGGTTTTGCAAAGTAACTTTAATAACTATAAAGATCTGATGCATTGTTAAAGATTTAAATAGCTAATAAAATATAAATTAGCTCCATATGGCTTACATGTAAACAAAGCAATGCAACAGTGGCCATTCTAAAAATTTGGAAAAGTGGTTCATACTTTTATTTGACTGTAATAAAATATTTGAATACGTCTTTCACTGATAAAGTGGAAAGAAAAAGTTGAAGAAAAGAGTCAAAGACAGAGGTCAAAGAAGGACAGAAGTGGAGTAAAAAGTAAAAAAAAAAAAAAATTACTATTACAACGCATGATGAAAAGCTCGGTGAAACATGGAAATATAGAAAGTGAGAGATGAGCTGTGACTGAGAGCTGTATGTTGTAGGTGTTAAACTTTGATGCCTCGAGTGAGTGAGGCAGTAAAGTACAGTGTGGACTGTGAGTAGCAGTAATAGAGAGTGAATCTGTCCAGGCAGACAGAGGGGGAGAGATGGGGTGAGGCTGGGGGTGGCAGTGGGAGGATACGGGGCATTGTAGAGGTAAGAGAGAGAAGAAGCGAGTCGTACATAGCCTGAGTGAGACAGAGACTAAGTTAGGGGGTGCGGATAGTTAGATAGCGAGAAAAACGAGAAGGTTATCCATGATTTAACGCCTGTGGGAACGTGAGATGAGCCTCACCAGTTCAGGCTGCTGTGATTGCTTGCTGGTGCTGGATAAGGCTGGGGCCTTTCAGCTCATTTCATCATGGAGCTCCTAATGAGGCCTGGGCTGACTCCCTGAGCACAGGGGCTCCAAACACACCTCTGATGGAGGGTACTAAGAGGCTCCAGCCTCTACCAGCAACAACACCAGGTCTTTGGTATTTGCAGGGACGAGGAGGGACAGTTGGGGTGGGTGTTGCTCCAGGGTGAGTTGGGAGACCCACTTTGTCCCGAGGCTGTGTGAAAAGGTCACTGCCCGTGAGGAGTACCCACAGGCCCCTGCTGCAGGGCGTCTGGAGGGAGAGTTGTTTTTGTTCAAATAGGAAGTGGCAGGTTAAGAGGAGCGTGTCCATCAAAACTATGTCTGCTGTTTGCTCGTACAGAAGTAGGAGCTTTTGTTTTTGGAGTTTGTTCCAGGGTACTCTGATTCGCCACTGATTCATGTATTGATCCCTCCTTTGTTAAGGTATTTCCAATATTTAAACACAGTGAGCCAGTTGTTGCTGCCTCGTTCTACTGGTTATTTCATGTAACACCTTAGATCTTTCTCACATCTCTCAGGGGAAATAGTTAAGGACTGAGAGCTGTACCGTATGTGGAAGTATGGGTGCCTCCCTAATGAGAGGCAGCTCTGGGGGATATGAAAGGCATAGCGGTAGGGGCGGGTGGCAGGGGGTGGGGCAGGAGGTTTGCTGGTTGGAGCGACCTGTCTGTTCACCCCAGCTCTGGCCTTTGTGCAGAGTTAATGATGCCACTAATATGTTCTTTAAAGACCACACTGTGATTCATGGCTTTCATTAGCCCCATGTGCCAGGGTGTCTTTCTCCCTCTCTCTCTCTCTTTCTCTTTTCTGTCGCCCTTTTAATGATGGCCTGGAGACGAGGTGGCACGCTTGACCCTTAATCATACGAGCGCGAGAGGAGGCTGGGGTGAGTGAGAGGTGGTGATGAGATGGGAGGTTTTGGGGAAAGGCAGAGGGTCGGAGGAGGAGGAAGAAATCAGATGGTTGTGCTTCATAATCCCGCTCCTCGGGGCTGGTTAAGCAAGACTCTTCCTCTCGGACAGGACAGTGCAGCATCCAGTGTATAGTGTTACATAAAACCTTCCACATATTAACAGTATCTGATTTTCACTTGTATTTAAAACATCACTTTTTTTCTTCACTTCATATTGAGACACTGCACCTCTGAAAGCAGCTCTATTCTCTAAGCTAAACCTGGACAATATCTCAGTAGCTGATCAGGAAAAGGGGAGCATCTCCTGTTCGAGTAAAATTCTGTTCTATCACAACTGGGAACATATTGTTGTGGTTTTGGCCAAAATGCCTATGAATAGTAATAACTTTGTCATTACAAATAAATTGCAAAGATATAGGGGCATCACTAGTAACACAGCAAAGCTCATCAGGAGCTCTTCAGTAACTCTTGAAATTTTGCCATTTTCAATGCTACGCTGTTTGGGCAGAGAAAACAAAGGCGAGTGCTGAAAACTACAGTATGTTTACAGACTGACTTCCTGTTAAAACTGGGACATACGGCACCAGATCTTAGCAATGACTTTTAATGAATACAATGTTATCGTAATCCTGCAAGAGATGGTCACAACTATGAAAACAACACCCAAGTTGCAGTAAGGCAAAATTGCCCAAAAAAAAATCTTCTCTGAAAAAGGCAAAATCCTGCCAGAACTGTTCACCCTGCCTCTCTAACCTTCAGCCTTCCATTACCTCCATTCACATTTTCCTCTTTAAAAACAGGCTGTGATTCAAGAAAGATTGACTCTGGCAATCGTGTGTGTGTGTGTGTGTTTGTGTGTGTGTGCGTGCGTGCGTGCGTGCGTGCGTGTGTGCTCCGGGGTGCAAATGTGGCCTGAGTGTATATGTTTGTGGAGGGGTAAATACACAGTATCTCTCACCTCCAACCGCCTGTTGGGAGGCAAATAAATAAATGATAAATAAATTACATACAGACATACTCTACTTGAGCTTGCTTAGCAGAGAATTACAGTTGTTTACAAGTGTGTTAGGGGGCCTGACAGGTAGAGCCACATCATGTCTCTGTGTATTATGTTGTGCTGTCTTAGACCACTGACGCTGGGGATAATTTCAATAATTTACACTCTGGGTGATTGTAGGAGACGCCTCATGTGTTGCTTTTTAAAAATGTAAAGCAGGCCATGTTAGTCCTTGCCAACCGACCACAACCTCCACACACACACACACACACACACACACACACACACACACAAACACACACAAACATAACATGGCTTTGGACGAGACAAGCACCCAGATGATAAAGAGCAGATGTTTTCCCAACTGGGGGCATACTCCTAATGCTTCTATACCTACCATCCTATAAAAACCCTCCCCCCTTCCTCTCCGCCTCCTCCTCCTTTCTTTTCCTCTGGTCTCTATCCAAGCCATCCATTTTTCTGCAGAGTGAAGACAGATTAGGGCCTAAATCCTCCGCAATTTGGGTCGTGGCCTTTTGTGTGCTCCGTATGGTGAGAGTTGTGGCATGTGACTGGGCCCCCATTTGCCAGAGATCAGGGGGTTAGGCCGGCCGGTGATTGAGGGGGAACCACAGAGTATGACCATGTTTGGAAAAATAATGAGATTGAATTAACAGCGAGTCTATGGCAGAGACCTGGGTATCAGAGAGAAGAGGGGTGGTGGAATAATTAAAGCAAGGGGGATAGTGAGAAGCAGCTGTATGAAAGCAGGTGAAGTGAGTTTGTGATCATGTGAACCTCCTTCCATGCCGAGTTATTGTCTTGAAATATTCCCACTGTATGTTTTATCCACTATAATCATGTGTAACACTATTAAATTTGAAAATAGTTCTCCTCAAGAGTATGATATGCTGTAAAACAGTTAAGTTATATCAGCTTAGAAATATATTTGACCAGGCTGCTGAACTACTGTGGAGAGAATTTAAGTGTGTTTGATAAACCCAAACCAGTAAATGAATGTTGGGATGAGTTACTGTTTTAACATGAATGCAGTGAATCATGGAAAGTATGTAAAATATGGGTGTAACGCTACAAAACTCACTCAAAACTTTGGTACATACCTCAATTTTTAATTTACAGTTTGGTATGTTTTCGGTACAGTGAAAAAATACACCTGAAAAACATTAAATTTCTTTTAATTTATTATGAATTTAACTTACATAAATGTGTAATTGTAAATTTGCAACCCGGTGGCAAACTGGCTATAATTTCAAATTGGGGGACTTTTTCTTTCTTGAACACAAGAAATCACATAAAGGCACACACTTCTTAAAAATAAATAAATAAATGAGAGATAAATAATATAATAATAAGATAAAGATCCATTGAAGTACAGCATGTAGAAAATTATTGATAAATTCCCTCTATTCTCATGTTTTTCTTTTTTTTCAGAAAGATCAATGTATCCACATTGTCTGCAGAAAAGGGCAGATCTTTTTTTTTTGCCTTTATTCTGATAGCCACAGTGAGAGAGAGAGAGACAGGAAAGTCAGGGAGAGAGAGAGAGGATGACATACAACGAAGGGCCACGGCCAATAACACAAGACACATTCACCAGAACACAAAACGTTATGCACGCGACATGTGTGGTTAAAGCTAGATTATATTAAAAACGCGATACGAACATCCGTGCACGTACCATTACAACCCTATAAATTAGCAAACAACATTTCTTCACAACCTTAATTTGATGAGTTTAGTGAATGTTCAATTTACTCAAATCATAATTTTCAATCACTTGATCATAATTATAAATTCTGAGTTGTTGAAGTTCAATTATCTTTAAGTTGTCTTGACATTAAACTAACGAAAACGAACATTATTTTATCAATAATCAGCTATGAGATTTTACAGCGAAGAAACTGACCCCCATTTTCATCATCAGTAACAATACATTTAGGTCTGAACACATTAGTCTTGCACAAACCTCTCTCATCCATCATCATCCAGGAAGGTGAGTGGAGGAGATGCCACTTACAGTTACCAATCAGTGTCTGCATGTTTTCCTCAAAGTCCCAGGTATGAGCTTGCCTTGGATCTTGTGACGGCTTTACACAGTTTGATTTGTAAACTTTTGATATTGAGAAATTTCTAGACCTTTTTGGGCTGTAAATGGAGGAAAGGGATTACCCAGAAGCTCCTGCGCTTTCCTGAAACATTGTGCAAAAACAGGAAACGCCATCAGAGAAAACAGCACGCTGCTGCAACAATCCAACACAGCGCCTCTCTCCTTAACTTCAGTTTCGTCTGTATTACCATCTCATCCTGAGTTCAAAGCAGCGTGATGTTAATGAAGGTTCCCATGTACAAAGAGAAGCTTATGTAAATGTTACCTCTCCAGATGTTCTATAGCTCTCAGAGCCAGAACTCCAACTAGCCCCGAGCCACATACTACCAGTTAGCATTTAGACAAACCTTTGTACCTTCACTTGCCTATAGGGCCTATCAGATCGTCGCAGCCTGAAAATCAATATCTGCCGCTAATGAAGTTTAGCCACACATTTTAATGAAGGACCCAATTTGCATTTAAAAGTAACAAGAGGGGAAATGGGTTCATTTTCCTCCATATCTTATTTAGTATGTACATTTGAACAGAAAGCAATGCAGCGGTTTGTTGTGTGTGGTAACATTTGTCTGTTTGTGAGGAATTTTTATTTTAAGTGAGTATTGTACACATGCTGTTATTACATGTCTGAAGAAATGCAGCTGATCCATGCGCTCCATGTGTGTATATTCATGTATGTGCTGTGTGTGTAGCTTGAACACAAATATTAGAAGCATACTGCGTCTGTCATCTTGCTTGGATGAATATAGAAATGATTAGTAAAACAATGAAAACCTAAACTCCTTTTTTTAAAAAACAAAACAAAACAATGGACATGAAGTGTCTGTGCTTGAATGCAACAACAGACATTTCCCTTTGTCGCTGTGACATTATTGATCTGCTTTTATTCAAACAAAAGTACATAGGGGTATAATTAACTTTTATTTTAACTCTCTGCTTTCATCTGGAACATGCTAAATGTATATGTAACAAAATTAGCTCACTAGCTTTCTAGCTTTAGAAGCTTTCAACTGCATCTTGTTGGCACACGTCACATGACTGAAGTTGCACGCAGCTGTATGTTGACAGTGTTAAGGACAGTTGTATTACAGCTGTGATTGTCTCGGTGTTAACATGCAGCTACTCTCATGCTACAGTTGTGTAAAGTCTCTCTCTGTATACCTGGCTGTTTCTCTGTTGTTCTTGTCCTCTCTTGTTTCCCTTCTCTGTCCATCTGTTTCATCTCTCATCCACTATAGAAGGCAGCTTCTGTAAACCTCTAAAATACACTAAGCTTTAATCCTTGTTTATCTTGCTGTTCTACATGGATCGCACATCCAACCTGTGTGTCTTTTTGTTAGAAGTTAAATTACAGTAGAAAGGCTGAGGGCATACTTTGTTTTTCTTTTTTCTTCTTCTTCTTTTTTTTTTTTTAAAGTAAAGCTCAAATCCCACATTTGAGAGAGGCGTAAATGGTGGTTACGCCTCCAGACTTTAGACTTAATGATATGAATCAGATAAACAACCTGCATGCCTCACAAACTCTCACATGTTTTCTGTGTAATCTTCTAGTTGTATCAGGAGCTTTGATTCATGTTCTTGTGGGGGATTCTCTCCTGGACCAGGTAAAACATTAAAACCGCATCTTTTCACTAAACAGCTGTAGCTCACCCAGGGCAGTTTTCTCTTTTTTCCCTGCACTCATTTTATGCATGATGTTTCATATTTGTGTGTTTTCGACAGTATTGTTTTGCACTCTTTTTTTAAGGAACATTGCAAGACATATACAGTACCCATGTTGAAAGCTTGGTTGTATTTTTCATAAAAACTAATTCCCTCTGAAATACATATATATATATTTTTAGTTGCTATGAGATCAAGTATCAGTACTTTTTTGGACCAACTGAAATGTGTCTGTGGCGCAGATTTTAAGTCTTATTCACTTAATCTTTATTCAGACAGTTTCTGATTTAAATCACATTTGACATAGTCAGTTTAGTGATAAAGGATTAATTGTTTTTATATCAAAATGAGGATTTAAAAGGATGCAAACTTCAGATCACAACTGTTGAGTTTTCTTACCATGATATAAACAGTCTTCAGTAAATTTCAAAGTTCAAGACGATGTTGACCACAAATACAGGCAGAAAATTCAGACAAAACAATCAGAATATTTGACAAAACAATCAGAATAAGATGTTTTCCTCCAGTTCTTCAACCCTATGGCTGCTTGTATTTAGACAAAATTTTAAACCATCTTCTTTTGGTAAATAAAAAAAGGGGTTTGGGAATTGTCAGTGGTTGCTTATGTAATTGCCTTAAACTTGGAGGGAATAAAAATGGGAAAACTTTTGCCTGTGTTCTTCCCAAATGTACATTCTCGTCCCTGACAGTAAAAGTTCCTTCTATATGAGCGCACAGCGTCTGCACTACTATGTCATACTGTGTTCGTGATCCTCTTCTCCTCCAGCAGCTCCCTCTACATGAAAGCCAACCTGCTCGTTTTATGTAAATAACAACAAGGCTTAGTCTCCTGCCTGCCACACTTGGTGAGAATACTGTGAGATCTTTGCAACAATTTTCGCGCTCTCCCCTGCCGGCAAAGTGTGCCACAATTCCAGCTGCAGCAGGAAGGCAACTTAGCCTCCAGCAAGACTAAAGTGTGCATCAGAGTAAAACAGTTGTTTACTTTGTTTGAACTGCAGTATCTCACCCACGGGAGACTGTGTGCTTGAAGTTTTGCATCTTTCACTCTCAACTTGTGACAAAGAGTCAGATGAATAACAATGTCATTTTCTCTACCTTCTCCCTCCTCCTTCTCCTGTTGTCTTCTTTTCTACATTCCATCTATTCCTTTTACCACCCGCCCCACTGCCGCCGCCACCGCCGCCGCCGCCACCCCTCTTCCCCTTTGCACTCCTCTCGAATTATTCATCGTCTCTTTTAAAGTTTCAGCATGCAGTAAATTGATGGTGACACACAAACTACATTATGTTTTTTCACTCCTTTTTTAATAAACTAACAGCACTGCTCATCTCTCTTTAATTGCGCAGCAGTTGGGGACGCAGATGCACACAGATGCGAGTACAGAAGGGTGAGATGAGAGGAGGGAAAGTGGGGATGAAAAGACAGCAGAGCAGAAGATTGTGTAACTTAGTTAAAGTGATGAGGCAGAGGTCCTAAGTGACCCGGCTCAGATGTGAGCGTTGTCTGTGCGTTGATTTGGATACAAGAGAACAGGAGGAGAGAAAGGGCTGATACTCATTCTCCAGTTCGCTTCAACTTTAAACTCAAGTCAAACTAGTACTACGTCTGAATCTGGTACTTGTACTTTTTGAAAGTTCCCACAAAACAAACTTGTGTGGAAGGAAGTCATAATTATGCAGATTGCATTGACATAACAGTTCTAGATATAAAAGACGAACTGAAGATGCGATTTTCCCTTTAGTAAGTTTGTACACCATATAGGAGTATGGTAATAGTGCGATTCTTTCCTGTGCCTTCGCTATATTAAAAAACCCTCTGATGTATTTAAAGGTAACCTTCACTTACTTTCTTTGGAAGCTTGATTCAAATTATTTCTGTTGTTTTTGTCAGTCGTGTTGAGTTGTGTCATTTTTCCCTTGAAGGAACTGACAGATCCTCTCCACATAAATATTCATTTAATTTAGGAAACGTCATTCGCCATATTATTGTCTGTAATTTAGAACTATATAGAAAGAGCAATTTTTGATTTTAAAACGTTCAGCCGACCTGGTATGAACTCTCTATGTCATTGGAGGAGAACCAATTTAACACTGTCCCCACTTTCCTTGAGTAAGTAACAAGCAGGATCCTTCTATAAAAATGTACAGTTCCATATGAGTTGATTTGATTTGATTTAGTCATAAACAATATACAGGTATCAAACAGAAAACGCAGATTTAATCTATCTAGCATGGAACTGGCACTTGCTAAGTCAGAAAATTAAATAAAATAAACAGTGAATAGAATGTAACACAAATAAGTCTTATTCATAAAACTGAAAGATTGATTAAGTTCATTTCCCCAAAAGTCATTGGTCTTGGGACCCATAAAATGAAATATTACACATTTAAAATTCTTTCTTTCTCAGTGCTGTACTTACTTTGGTTTCATTACGTTATCGGATATTTTTGCACAGCTGATGCAACTGCCCAGATTGCAATATTTGGCGTCTTGGCGAATGACCCCATAACAGCAGCTACATATACACTTACAACCTTTGCAACTTATAAGTTACATTCACTTAACTGGAAAAGTACAGAACTTCTTAAACACTTGTGGAAGTCATGCAGAACTACAACTTTAATTAATTGGTTGTTGCCCTGTTTTTCCTTGTATAGTGTGCATTTGGTAAGGTTTTGTTTTGTGTTGTTTTCCTCTGTCCCTTTGTGCTTAATAGAGCTACAGCACAGAAAGAATAGTGTCAGTCTGGAGTTGTGTAGAGCAGACAAAAAAGAGACAATAAGAGATTATTGAGCAGAGAAACTGTTGTTTTTGCTCCAGATATCAGGCTGAGGTGTCCAAATCCCTGTCCTTACTCCACTCTGTTTTCTTATCTTAATAGGGACGTGTGTGTGTGTGTGTGTGTGTGTGTGTGTGTGTGTGTGTGTGTGTGTGTGTGTGTGTGTGTGTGTGAGTGAGAGAGAGAGAGAGCGACAAAGAGAGAGATTTACTTTTGGGGACAAATTTCAGACTTAAGTTAATTGAGGACAGCTTGTCCAATTGGGGACAAAAGTCGTGTTATGAATACAAGTCTGTGTAATTTTCCCAAAAGTGACACAAGTAAATGTGTGTGTGTGTGTGTGTGCGCACACATGCATGTTTGTGTGTTAAAACATGTCAATACACCTCTCAGCAACTTCTGTTTAACTGTATTATAAATCAAAAAGTCGTCTGTCCTCAAGAGAAACATGTAGTAAAACACATGCGACACCAAAACATCTCTTTCCTTTTCTCCCTGTCTCACCCACTCCCTCTCTCTCTCTCTCTCTCTCTCTCTCTCTCTCTCTCCCTCTCCCTCTCTCCCTCTTCCTGACACACACACACAAATTACCGTCAGATCATAACATGTCACGTTTTTTACTAATGTAAAAGTCAAACAGTGGAAGAGATCAAAGATTTACAAAATGTGTCAGTTTGTGTGTGTGTGTGTGTGTGTGTATGTGTGTATGTATGTATGTGTGTTTGTGGCGGGACAGGGCTCCTGTTTCGACTTTCTGTCGCCTCCCCTTTTTTTTCAAGCTCTGCACCTTTCCAACGGAAAATAAATAAGTAATACTTAATATCATCATATGTGATTGAAGGGGTTCTGAAATGGAGGAGTGAAGAGCGTCGCCAGATGAAGTGAAGTGTTGAAAACAGTGATTATTTTTGCTTCACTGAGGTCTTATTTTTCAAAGTGCCACTAAAAGCATGAGAGACTTATGTCACTTTGCACAGGGAGGATGGAGGAGCTGAAGGGTGATTTGATAAGAGATGAAAGAAAGGTAGTGACCCCCCCTACTCCCCACCCCCATCCCATTTTTTTCAGACCTTTGCTCAAAATCTTGATACTTCAAGTGGCTCCAATCATATTCTCCATGAGGCAGTGTGATATTTATGGCCGAGTGCCCACAGCCAAAGCTAATATTATGAGCTTCCACAGTGCCATCCATATTGTTTTACCTCCCGTTGCCTGCGGTGAGGAATAAATAAAGTGCCTGCCGCTGTGGAGTGGCATTGGCAGTCTTGGCTTTCAAAGCACTCTTCTAGCAGGTTGGAGAGCGGGCCCGGCTGCAGAGAGGGGAGAGAAGGGAAGAAAGGGGACTGTCACTTTAGGTTGGGTAATTTTTGACGTGCACGTCAAGGCCTTGACAAGGGGAATGTGGCCGGCTTGTACATTAGAGTCGAGCTCACAGGCAGCACAGCACTGGGGACAGGTAGTAATGCAGTCCCAGAGAGTGCTGCTCATCTGCTCACACTATGTACTTGTCTGGTGCCACACAAGGATGCCCCCTGTCGCCCCGACTCCACTCCCCCATCCCTCTGCAGAAATGACTTTAGTCAGTGAGGGAAGAATCCATTTACAATGTGTGCTTTATAACATCTCCTTGACAATGCAGTAGTGGATTAGAGACATTTGTGATGAATCTTTTATAAAGACTTTTTCCCCATCTTTCTTTTCCATGTGCACAGGCTTTCTGGGTCCTGGCGCACCACATGCACATGTGTCTGTTCGGATGTCATCGCAGCAAGATAGGGAGAGGAGATAGCAATGGGTACTCTGAAAAAAAAAAAGAAAGAAAAAGAAAGAGGGAGAGTGACACAGAATCGTCAGAGTGGGGCATTAAAATTTATCTGCAAGTCACAATGGCTGCCATGATAGCGGCGTGAAACTTTCCTTTGAAAATGAACGTCGCTTGTCCTCTCAGTCATCCACTTCCCTCGCAACCAAGACAAGCGCTCTCTGTCCTCATCAATTCTTCACTGCCATTTTGACATTTATTTCATTCATTTGCATAACTGCTCCCCATGTCTCTTGTTTCGTCTCGGTTTGAGCGCAGCATTCCCTTTTCCTTAACTTTAAAATGCTGCTTTAAATTTAATGTTGGGGCAAAGAAATATATAAATATATCGTAAAGTTGACATGATGTTGTTCTACATTATTCCCTTTGAAAAGCGAATTTGTTCATACTTAAAGGTACTCAGACGCGCCGCGTGTGGAAGTGCGGGCACACACACTCTGGCTAACAAACACGCACTTGCTTGTCTGGCCTTGCCATCCCTCCTGTCTGTCTTATCTGTGGTGTTAACATAGAAAGATGCATAACGAATGCTACAACCCACAAGACCAACTGAACACTGTTTTTCTTTTTAATGCACAGGCCTCCGGCGCTCAGTAGAACTCTCACTAGAACTCTACTGAGCCAGAATTTGAGTTTGTGACTGAGGCTGTTGTTTTTTTGGGGGTATTTGTGGACACTTCTCTAAAAGTGGACTGTGGCTTTCCACAAAATCTCAGGTTCAGTTTTAAACGGAAGTGAAGAAACCATGAAACTGAATAATTAATACTGTTTGTCATCAGGATGAAATAATCCAATCTGTTATGAATAATTCCTTCAAGTAGCAAAAGGGTCAGCATGGGGCAAAGGGTGCTCTCTTTCTAGCATCTATTTTCTAAAGCAAAGGCTGAATAAATCCTTTTTTCTGCCTGAGTTGGTGTCGTCCAGTTTCCAGGAGGCTGCAGCACAGATGGCTTTTCTCTTTCCTTTTTCCACCTCAAACTCACCTGTCTGTCCCCATTGTCCATTTGAAAGGGGAAGCAGCGGCAGAATCTGAGAGTGAGTCAATGCAAATGCTGCATGAAAAAAAAAATATAAAAAATTTATCACCTTTCCATTTGAATTCAAGGTAGGCATCACTCTCCATAAGCAGGCCTGTCTCTTTAAATCAGAGGAACTGTCGCTTCTGTGACTGCCTGTTTACAAAATATGAGGCTGAAAATGAGACCTGCTCCCTGTGGACAAGCTCCTTGTATAAATATAAATAATGAATATTAGATAAATAATTTCTGCCCTTAAATAATGTACAACTCGATGAAATTCACTTACACTGTGAAACTGGAGAATCTAACTAAAAGTAGATAATGCAGTAGTACAATAGGGGTTAGAGTGTTGTGTGTGGCAGAGAGGAACCCTGCAGGTTAGAGGTCCTGCTGACCCTCTGGTCACCTCAATAAATTCATAGTGTGCAGGTGACAGTGTATGGTCAGGGTCACACTTTACAGTATATTCTATAGCCAAGGTGTATAAAATAATTATTCATAAAGCTTAATTAACATATCTTGTTGAAAGAGGCCAAATCAAAACATATTTACAACCCTAAAAAGGTAATCAAGGGAATGTGGTGTAAGCTGGAGCCAAGCTCCACTCCCCTGGGGAAAGGTGGACCAGGGAGTCTGGAGGATCAAGAGGCAGAAAGGGGTAAACGCCTTCTCAACTCCACTACTGCCGCCTGGGTGTCTTCTGGAGAGAAAGAGGGTGGAGATTTGATAAATGGTTAATTATGAAAATCCTTGTGCCAAAGCTAAAACTGTAATTAGCCTTAATTGGCTAATTGGATAGAATTGGTGGATGGCATAAGCGTAATTGCCCCCTTTTTTCAAAGCATTTAGGGCAAAATTGAGTATGTAGCTGTGGCAATGACAGTCAAGTCATTTTTTATTGCTTTTTGAAAGTGTATGACAACATAACCTGTTGCCACGATGACTGAACTTTTTTTTGTCTATTTTTTCTGTCAAACTCAAATGAGTGGTTGTCCCGGCCAGTTTTGTTCTTCAGCTTTTCAGCCATGTGTTGCCCGTTGTGCTGCAGCCAAAAGGCTAATAACACCCTCAGTGAAGGCAGTTAGGCTTTTCCTTCAACCTGCTGATTCTCACAGAGGAGATGGATTGTGCAAAGACCTTCACTCTGGTCTGAGACAGTCAACTAAAACAAGAATTTTCTCTCTCCTCCTCTCACCTCCTTTCCCTCTCTCTGACACACAAACACAAACTCACACTGAGTATTGGAGCAACTCAGCTCAAGGTGCTCAGACTCTCTGCTAATAACACCATCTAGAATTCACGCCCTCCAAATAGGTTAATGTGTTTTTGCCCAGAGGGCCCTATCTACCTCAACAGCAGAACTCTCTCTGCACTTCCATTAAGCTAGAGCACTGCCGCCTATTAGCTGCTTTGGTGTGTATGGGGCCAGAAGTGAGAATGTGAGCAGGAGTCTGTGCAGATACAGTTTTATATGTGCATGTGTGTGCGTGTGCGTGTGTGTGCATGTGCGTGCGTGTGCGTGTGTGTCAGGACCACAAAGGTGCTCTGTAGTGCACTGAGGGTGTCACTACCTGGAGCAGCTCAATGTGCTGTGTTAACTGTTGGAGGAGAACAATGTTATGGCCCCTGACAGCTTGTTAAAGACTCCACCATGTTGGAGCAGCTCCCACTGTGTTGTGTATTAGCACCCTGCAATACACTACACATATTGACACGACACACACACACACACACTGTAAACTCTCACAGAAACACATATTCTTGTTTGTTAACACATGAGTTTGTACAGTTGTAAGTGGACCACGTCTGAAATTCATGCAGTTTTGTTGACTGAGTAAACTCACCCATCCTCATAAACAAAGTTGCTGTCACTTCTGTTTTTAATGATCTTCCCGTTTGTTCCCCGTTTTTCTTTATATACCCTTGTATTTGTTCCTGTTTTATCTTTTGATGTGTTGGATTAGTTTACTTTATTAACCCATAAGAAATATCCTGTTGTGAAGAAGGTATCCGTAATATAATGATATAATGATGGACAAAATTCTAGCAGTGCTTGCCTTCATTAAACGATAGTGAATAATTACAGATACACGGGAAAAAAACAAAAAATTTTAAATGCAAACTGATTGTAAATATTAATAATTTTTCAGTTTACATGGAAAAATTTTTGGCCAGGATAGAAACATGCTGAGTGCTCATTACAACTCATTACAACTGAAACACACTGGATCACCAAAATCCAAACTGTGACATTTTACCATTCAAAACATATTTCCTCTTGTTTTTTTAGGCTTGTGCTTTGTTTCTTTTCTTTACCTATAGGATATAACAGAAAAACATAGAGATTAAAAAACAGAAAATTGGAGGAAATTAATGAGACCGTTTGAATCAGGAGGCGAAGGTTAATCGAATTATGGATTTAATGATAGGAACACACAAACACAAAGAAGGTTTTAGATGATGATATTTGATGTTCTTCTGTTATTGATTACTATTTTTGATTAAGTGTGTTTCAGTTTCAGCTTATTTCATCTTCACGTCTAAGTTACATCTTTCTAAAAATTCTAGTTCTAAACTTTTATAACATTGACTGACACATTTCTGAATATATTTGTCCTAATAATTAAATTTTGCTACATGGCTTAATATGTGATCTAATCCATGAGGGGTGTTACAAAGAGGTGTGTAACATTGGGCAAAATAATATAAAATATAGCTTAAGGTCATTTCTGATAGTAATGACACAGGACCTGAGGTGAACGGACAGTCTGTATTTAAGATATGATCAGTTTATAGATGAGGAATCATCATAGTGTAAAATAATTTTTACCACAGTGTACTTTTCATTTTATGTTGACGTTAAACATATATATTGAAATCAAACATTTCTTCTGTCCCCAGGTCCTTATAGTGTTTCTCTTTATGTAGCATTTATTGCTACAATGTCCTGGAAAAGGTTTTAATAATATGTTTAAAAATATATATATAATAATCTCATGTTTATAAACAGCTTTTTATTTCAGTTAAATAGTGTAGTGTTTTTTTTAATCAAAATGAACACTTTTCTTATCAACAATGTGGATAATTTTCTGTGATGATCTGGCTTTACATTATTTTACAATGCTGAAACATCTAAGCATGTGTGGAGTTATTTCACCCCACGCAGCAGGTACTGAATGTTTTGTGTCATCCTGACCCCTAGTGGACACCCAGTCCACCCACTGGTGCACCACTCTCCCGTTTATAGAAGTATCACACAGAAAACAGTAAAAGGAAAACATCTATAAAACTTGTATAAATTTTGTTAAAATGAATAAATCATCTATTGAGATGTTTTGATTGCATTTCACAAGGAACACATGTCCTGAATTGTTTTGTAGGAAGTATTCAAGCTAAAACGCCTTAGGCCCTCAGCACTGGTCTGTGTCTATGAACATTTATTTGTATGTAAGTAAGACATTATTCATAATGTTTGATGCCAGTTTCAATAACAGCCTGTTCAGAAATGTGAGATAAATTGCTCTCAATTCTCTGAACTGCAGTTCAGTGCGTCTGCCTTTGACAACAATAACGCAGACATTGAATATGTATTAAAGCCTGAATAGTCCTCGGAGATGCAATGCATATATTTGATGAATTCCATGACTGACTGGACCAGCCCATATCGTCAAGGGCGAAATGGATCTGACCAACTTAGAGACAGCAGAACTAATTAAATGGATAAAAGATATATATGGACTCCTCAGTGTATGTAAAATTAATACCAGACCAAAGGACTTGCCTCTAAGCCACTTCATCCACTCTACAGAGCCGAGCCGCTTCACTGTTCTGAGGTTTGATGGAGAGCAGATGAGGCTGTGTGTGTTTGTGTGTTCTGACGCAAGAGTGACATCTTTCTTTTGTATATTTTATCTTCATGTGCATTCATCTGCATGTCATCTCGTGTAAGCCGGAGTATTATATTGTCTGTGCGTCCGATGGAGAGGCTGCGTACCAACGGTAATAACCTTGCAGCTTATGGACAGAATAATATAAACACGTGAACAATAGAGTCATGCCATGAGATAAAAAGGAGGTTAAGACCTTAAATGTATTTTTTGCTTTTATGTGCTCAGTAATTTCAAGATGCTTGTCACAGTAGGTAAAAGTAGGAGTGACTATTTAAAGTAGGGCTGCAACTAATTATTTTCCTTGTTGATTAATGTAATGATTAGTTTCATGATTAATCAGTTGATCATTTGGTTTTGTCCAACCAACAAATCACAACCAGGAGACATTAAATTTTTAATTTATGCTGTATATAATGTACATATATGTATATCAAAAATTCTTCAATCAGTGAAACAGTTCCAGATTCATTTTCTGTCGATTAACAAACCACTTAATTCAATAATTAATCCAGTCCTTAATCCAGTATGTTATGGATGTGTCTGATTGTACAAATGATTTAAATATTCTTTCTCTATCTTTATCTCTCACACAGACTGGTCCTTTGCTGACCTTAGTTTTTCCTGAGAGAGCTGAAAAGCATGCGCTTACGCCAGTTCTGGGAATACTCTACACTGACCCACTTTGACTTTTCAGTGCCCTCACTTCAACTTCCCTGTCATCCAGTGAGATTTTGCATGAGGAGAGGAAACGGGAACAGTCCTCACAGCTTGTCTGCTGAAGTTTGCTTTCATTAAGAAACAAGATTGGTGTTTTACGGGTGCTAAACTCCAGCTTCCAAGTCTGATGAGAAAGATTCAGATTATTGTGTTTGTCATCTGCCAGGATGTGAGATATGGTTTGTAAACCTGGAGATGAAAGCCCTTATATTGTTCACTGATCAATTATTTATCCCCAAGGACTTGTTAAAGAAAGGTTGAGTGTCCAATTGCGAAATCAAGTGGACACAATAGCACAATAAGACCTGTGCAATGGAATCCAATACAACAGCCCTCATAGTGAAGCTTTTAACATTGACGTTTTTAGGTTTATTTATATTCATCTTATCAAAACCAGAGATTCGAGTGGAAAAAACAAGGAAGGGAAAAGGAAGAAACATCACACATAACAAATCATGTGTTGTTGTTCACACGTGTGAGAGAAGTAAACTTTAAAAACTTTAATCAATTCATACATGTAAATATACACTTACTGAGCACTTTATTAGGAACACCTGTGCACCCAATTGTCCAGTCAGCCAGTCATGTGGTAGCAGTGCAATGCATAAGATCATGCAGACACAGGTCAGGAGCTTCAGTTAATGATCACATCAAACATCAGAGTGGGGATAAAATTTGATCTCAGTGACTTTGACTGTGGCATGATTGTTGGTGTCAGACGGGCTGGTTTTCTGAAACTACTGATCTAGAGCTTTTAGTCAGAGAGGTGCCAAAACAAAAAAAACTTGCAGTTCTGCACACACAAACACCTTGTTGATGAAAGAGGTCAGAGGAGAATGGACAGACTGGTTGGAGCTGACAGAAAGGCTAGGGTAACTCAGATAACCACTCCTTACAACCGTGGTAGAAAAGCATCAGAGTGCACAACATGTCCAACCTTGAGGTGGATGGGCTACAACAGCAGAAAACCATGTCAGGTTCCGCTCTTGTCAGCCAAGAACAGAAACCTGAGGCTGCACTAGACACAGGCTCACCATGACTGGACAGTTGAAGGCTGGAAAATCTCAAATCTTAATTTCTGCTGAGGCACAGAGATGGTTGGGTCAGAATTTGGCATCAATAGCATGAATCCATGAACCCAACCTGCCTTGTGTCAACAGTCTGGCTGGTGGTGGTAGTGTAATGGTGTGAGGAATGTTTTGTTGGTACTTTTTGGGCCCCTTAATACCAATCAATCATGGTTTGAATGCCACAGCCCGTCTGAGTATTGCTGCTGACCATGTGTATCCCTTTATGACCACATCTTCACTATATTCTAATGGCTACTTCCAGCATGATAATGCACCATATCACAGAAGTCGTCTCAAACCGGCTTCCCCAGTCATCAGATCTGATCCAACAGAACACCTTTGAGATGTGGTAGAACAGGAGATTGGCAATATGATTGTGCAGCTGACAAATCTGCAGAAAAGGATGTGATGCAATCATGTCAACATGGAGCAGAGTCTCAGAGGAAAGTTTCAACATCTTATGGAATCCAAGCCACAAAGATCTGAGGCTGTTTTGAGAGCAAAGGTTTAATGGAGTGTTCCTAATAATGTGCTCAGTGAGTGTACATGTTACATATGTATTAAACTTATACATATACCAACCTACATACACATATAGATACACACATGCAAACCAAATTACCCAAATTAAGTAAGATTACTAAAAAGATTTTTGAAAGAATAGTCTGGAGGTGTTTAAATGGTAACAAACTAAATCATAAAATTGTCAGTAATGAAGAAGTATATAGCTTTTAGAAATATTCCATCATATTCAACAGTGTTTCTGTTATTTTGTCTACCCCCTGTGACTTTACCTGTGTGCCTCCTGAAGTGTAATAGTAGTTCACACACTCTACCAGTAGAGGGCACACCAGTGAGCAGTCACTGAGAGACAGCTCTCGAAGGAGGCCCAGCCCTGCCAACTTGCCTGGCCTTGACCATGCACTTGGGAAGCCATCATTTATTTTTGGAGCCCTAGGCTGCATGGCAGCTGCGAGACTGACGGAGGGTGAGGAGGTGGGAGGGTAAGGAGAGAAGAGATGCAAGGAGAAGGAGGGGAAGCAGGGCAACTTATGCCAGCACCAGTGACACAAAAAGCATTGTCCTGATTTAATGGCTGTGAAGTCTTGCCTCCCCCTGGTCCAAGAAGCTGCTGATGCTTAATTAGGACGAACATTCATTGAAGCACACACACAAACACACAACAAATGCCACGCACACACACACACACACACACACACACACACACACACACATGCACACCTCAGCCCCAGACTTGCCAGGATTTTTTCTGCTACCAGCCTCTAGCAAAGATGATTCAATCCAGCTCTGCCATCACAGGAGATGAGTTATGAAGACAGAGGGGTTTCTGTTGTAGCACGGCACAACATGTTCAGTCTTCTTCCAGTATGGAGGCTATAAAATTGTCACCAGGCTTTAATGTGAAGAGTTAAATCTCTGATGAGTCATCAAATGTAAAATCAAACAGGCCCATGGTCTATGATTCATAACTGTACAGGGAGTTGTGAGTTAGTCTCTGTAATGACAAGAGGGAAAAAAAAAAAAACCCCAAAGAGCAGCAGGGGAAAATTCATCCTCAAATATGCCTTTAAAGTGGTCTGGTATAACACTGTCAGATGGAGATGGTGACAGGTATGACTGACTAAATTGTTGATGATTTATGCATTTTGTATATGTCCTTTTTTAAATAGTAACAGACGAGAAACTGTGATTTTATTTTAATTGGACAGCAGGATTTCCGTTACTAAAAATGGGAACCTCTATTGATCTTTTTACTGAAGGGATGATTGTGTTTAATCACACAAATAGGCAATATGTTGTATATTTATATAGTATTTTATATATTCATACAGAGACTGTGAAATCACTGCCTGATCTATTAATTACAAAATTTGATTTTTATTTCTGTCTGAAACTAATTAATCTCTTTATAATGTTTAATTGAATGTTGATTGAATGACCTTGTTCATGATGTAGACTATTGATTGCCTTGTATTGACAATATGAGCCTCTCAGCAGCGCATCAAGAAGCCGACAGACGACATTAATATGTATATGTATGACTAGTAATAGTATCTCTGTTCATATCCTTTGAGTGCAGGACCCAAATGAGCACATGTCCTATTTGTACAGGTTTCTGTTTTTTTTTTTAAAGTGATCCTGCTCATTCTCTATGTTAAACATAGCCACAAACTCAGTGTGAAATGCTGGATGAATATTTTACTGTCTCTTTACACAGAGAAATACGGATACAAGACAAACTCATGTACGAGCCCCACACAAATATATGCCAAAGTGTTTCTTCAATGGATTTACATCCAAATGTATTAAAATTCCTTTCTCCATTATCTGGAAATGCATATTTCTTAATTATTCATCGCAAGGCATTGAGGCACCCAGGTCTTTTAAATTTTTTATTTCTGCTCAGCTTCAAACAGTAGATCTTGTAAAGGGGACCCAGTTTTGGGGTGTGGGAATTGCTGCAGGGCGAAGCTGACAGGATTTTCAGTCTCAAGGCACCTCTCGCTTTTTCATTACAGAAAAGCAAAGGAACAAATCCAGGTCAATTAAAATAGGGAACGAGAAGGCTGAGTGGCTGGCACTGAGTGAAATCACCCCCGATATCTGCCACCAGAGGGCACAAGGGGCTTAAACATGCAGCGTCTAAACACTGAGCCATACAGTACTGGGACTGGTGACAGGTCAAGATGACATGCGGCATAACCTTACGCATTTAATTTGAAGGTTATACAGGGTTTTCCTAAGGAGGATGTTGCGTCAATGATCACAATAAACAAAAAATATGACGTAAGAATATGTTTCAAGTTGTAATTTGTAGGCTCACTTAAAAGCAGTGGCCCTTCACTTTTTGCACTTCATAAAAGTCTGTGAGATGTCTCCTCTTCTAGGTCTTCCATATAAAAGCTGCTCCTCCAATCCTACCAGTGCCTTCTGCCCGTGGTGTGTGTGTGTGTGTCAGAGAGTATCTCCTCACCACTTTCCATGATGGTCGTTAAAAACTCTCAAAGTGACACACTCACGTAAAAAGCATCAGTGGCTAACCTGGAGAGTGTCACATTGAATTTAATGGCCTCTTGTTCCTGCACTGTTCTGTGCGGGACATCATATCTTGATGTGAAAGGTGCTCTCACTCGTCTGCCTCATCAAGTGTTGTCACGCAAATGTTCACATACATTCTCTTTATCTGTCTCTCTCTATCTCTCTCTCTCTCTCTCTCTCTCTCTCTCTCTCTGTCTTTCTCTCGCTCACACACACACACACACACACACACACGCATGCATACAGTCAGAAGAGAGACCTAGCTCAGGCCCAAGACTGAAAGGCTGTAATTGTGTTTATGACTGAGCCCTGACTCTAGTACTGGCCCTAGTCCTGTGTGTGTGTGTGTGTGTGTGTGTGTGTGTGTGTGTGTGTGTGTGTGTGCGTGTGCGTGTGTGTGTGCGTGTGTGTGCGCACGGGCGTACGTGTATGTGTGTGTTTGTGATAGATTAGGTAGCTTACTGTGTGTTCCTGAGTGTTAGGTAAATGTGTATGCGGCTGAGTCTGTAGCCTCCTTATGACCTCCCTGATGGCCAGAGATGGGCTCAAGTCATAACTCTTCTGTCTGGCTTTACCCTTGAGCAATATCACAGGCACTCTGAGTGCAGTGAGTCAAACCACTGCACTTCTTTCCATAACCATGGATGCACAAACTGACACCAACAGTCTTCAACAAAGTGAGAGCAAACAAGTTCCATTAGAGGATAATTCCAGTTTATAGCAACATGGATCCTACTTTCATATTTTTGATCATTATCATCTCTATTGGTTATGATACTGCTGCACTCACTAAAGAAATCGCTGCAATCAGGTAATGATGTAGAATCACTGCAGTACAGATTTACAGGGCAAGAAACATGTGTGTTAATCACACACAAAAAAAAGAAGAAAAAAACCACGTTGGGCAGTTTAAGCTAAAATTAAAGGCATCCCAAAAGATCAGTAATAATTACTCATTGCACAGAAACACTTTCACAACTTTGGCCTCTGTAAACCGTAATGGATATTTACAACATTAGGTTTAGGTTAATTTTTTAATTATTTACCTTTTTATATTTTTTATTTTCTGTTTTCTGTTTTCTCTTAAGTAAGTTTGGATGACCTATCTTTAGCCAGATTTCAGCAGTTAACTTGTTGACTACAATGTTATCCTAACCACTAGAAATGATGGTCAAAATTAGAAAAATCACTTTCAAGTTGTAATAAACCAAAATTATCCTTTCAACCTGCAAGGACCAAATTTTTGGCCACCTGAGGCAGAGGAAATGAAATCTGTCAACACAACACTGTACAACATCATCTTTTAAGTTTATGTAGCAAAGTTGTTGTAAACAGATGTGTTGTGAACATCCAGCAGCACCAGCTGATACAGAGTCAGGACAGAATTAGACCAGACTAAAAAGCTTTTGCACTGTAGCATTCGAGGGCAAAGGTTCATGTCTTGACTCCTGACTGCCGCGCAAACATTTCCACTTCCTCAACATTTCATCTACTGACACACCAGCCGCCTGTGGCCGTTAGTCTGAGAGGAAACAACAACAAAAGGCTCTTGCAATACCATTATTACCATTTTGGGTGCTTGCCAGCAACACTCCGGATTACCTTGCATGGCAGACAAATTGGCAATCGGAACGCCAGCGTAATGGAGGCTAATTGCCTGAGTGCAGGGCTAGTTTGTATTTCATGCAAACCTCATGTGCATAGTAGTGAGACTTGGCTGACAAACAGGACAAGTAATAGCCAATCTGAAGCAAAAAGGCTCATAGTCACTAATTATTGCTCACAAGCACTGATGACCTCACTCTTGAATGTACTATTTAAAGTGTTTGCAACAGGATTTTTCCCCCCAGATATGATTTGTTTGGGGTTTACTCTGAAACAAAATAATCCCTTCATGTATCAAAGAGGAAAGTTCAGGTCAAATATATTTTGGATTGAATGTTAGCACATTAAGTAGATCTGCAATTTCATTTCAAGTCTTTTAGTTCTCTAAATACTAACTATTCAATTGGTATGACATTTGAGCCTTTTCCTTTCAAAGCTGTATAAAGACAGTCTTTTGCAAAGTTGAGACATCGTCCTTTCAATTAACAGACCTAATAATTAAATAGTTTATCTGTTCGACTATGCGGGGGCGGCCCGGCACTGCCGTGTCTTTCCAAAACCCACAGTATGTCACCTTTTTAACAACAGAACGTGCAATTGACAAAACAGTCTCACCTCAAGGTCCATTTAGTAGATGTTCTGGAGATTTCAGTCATGTAGCATGATCCTCATCAAGTCAAGTCTCAAATCTTCATTTTTGAAACTTGAGTCTGAGTTCAGTCTCAGTCTCAAGTGTGTGATAGCCCGTTAGAATCATTTGTGTCTTAGAGCTTTTTCCACCAGATCAAACATGTGAAGGAAATAATCTTAAATAAACCCTCAGAGAAAGAATAGAGACATCGATTGAAGATGCCACACTTTACCCCGACCCTGAAGCCTCACTTGTTTTTGCTGACAAAGGCGGTGACGATGAAGACAGACTAGTGACGCAAAACATACAAACAACAGAACAAGTTTTACCTTGTCGAGAAGAATAGTGGTGATGTGCTTTGTATTCCCATCCATCCATCTAATTGTGGTGTAAGTGGGTCAGGTCACGGTCAGTAATACAATATGGTTAACATGTAGTAAGATTTCAAGTGAATGTGTTTCCAAAATAGAACCTGCTGTTGTGGGACAGCTGGAGAGCCTTTTGGGGTCAGGGTTCAAGGACTCACGTGGATCATGTTATTGTACCACGCAAGAGTTTTCCTGCCTGGTGTGTGTAAGTCTGTTACTGTCCACAGCCCTGGATCCTGTGCAACACGCTCATAGTAAATGTTCCGCGAGTGCAACAGTACTGCTCTCTGGCCTCCTGAAGGGTACCTACTTACACTCCCCTGACCTTACCATCTACATCATGCTGCCATTTGGAGCCAAGATAAATCACGGAAGCCCCTGTCCATGCTGGGAATAGCTTCTTCCAGATAAGAAGGTCAAGGGTCACATTTCTGGCCAAGGTTGGCTGTCCTCAGGGCTAAATAAAGAGCCTAAGGGTTGTAGAGCGGCACAGGCCAGCACAGGCCCTCATACTCAATTAGGATCAAAACAACCATCAAACTTGAACTTGGATTTAGGTTACTGAAAGACAACAAAATAGAGCAGGGAGCCTTCTGAAAAACGTCAGCAATGCACAGTAACACACACTTCACCCTTTATTATGAGGGTTCTAGCCTTAACTGATTTATGGATTATTAGACAAACAGGCAGGGTACAGTTTATTAATCAGTAGCAGCTGTTTTCACCATTAGCCTGCCATTGTTACGCGGTGTCGAAGGTGTTTGTTTATTCTGCGCTAACCTAGCAGGACCTCTGACCCAGCCAGTGGAATGTGAGAGCGGACACACAGTGTGGGAGGTCACTGCCATCATTTACATCCTAAGCACATGACAGGCTGTCAAGCAGAGGTTAAAACTGGTCAAGTTCACACAGGACAGTGCAGCACAGATCCAAATACACACCTCTTTACACATGCAAAAACAAGTATGTGTTACTTACATCAAGACAGTACATACAGGCAGAGGATACAGTGACAGTATAATGTGATGCAAGAAACATGATCTGTGTTTAACTTTTAACCTGAGTCAGAGAGGTGTTGGTTACCAAATGACCAAATGGACATTTTTTAAGCTGTAATTTGTGGTTTTGTGTTGCATTATATTGCAGTATGTTTGTGATGTTTTGTCCAGCCCTGGGCATTTACCACACTATTTTATTTGTGCATGCACATGATGAATTCATTTACCATGTGGTAATTCTGTACTGCAACAAGGGAGAAAGAGATAACTTGAATATTAATGATTTGTAGTAGACTCTCCATCAACCCTGGCAAAACCATTCACATGAAAAGATACACAGTGAATACATTTGCATAGAAGACAGAAACATGTCCTCCAAATGAGAACATGGTACAGCCAAACATTTAAAAAAAACAAAAAAAAACCCACTGATTTTCAGGTTGTCCTTGTCATCCTTTGATCCCTTGTGAAAAGGCTAGACAGTCATGCTGCAGTGATCAGTCAGGGTCAAAGTCATTCTCCACTTTCCCTCCTCCCTCCCTTGCTCCTGTTGTCTCCTACTGTAGTTTTGTCGCTCTGGCAGCTGGTGGTGCTGTAAGACTTAAGTCTTCCCTTGCTTTTTCTTCTACATAACAAGGCTGTCACCTATCCTCCTTTGTCCTCTCCCCTCCATCACTCACCTCCATACATCAACGCTGAGCCACTGCAGCATCCTCTGCGAGACCCTGAGCCAGTCTGCTTTGATGGGGGTAAGTGGGGACCAGTGCCCTACACAAACTAAGCCAAACAGGGGAAAAAGGCTGGATTTTTCACATTCATCAGCCTCCTTATTTCAATGATCCGAAAGAAAAAAAAAAATCTGGGTTTGGGAAAGGGTTGATGAGGCTAAAATCAATACTCAGATGTTGACATGCACATGGACATGCAAAATGAAAAAGTGGCTACATCAGTTCAGCGTTTTTTTTTTAAAAAGTACATGGTTCAATACCATGATGTCTGCCACTAGGTCATTTGTGTGAATGGTATTAATTGGGTTCCCTGCGAGGCCACACAGCCAGCGGCTCAGTTATGATTCCAGTGGGTAAATATTTGCCTGTACTAACCCTCACTAGGTGCCATAATGATTCTTTGTGTGTTGCACTGTGTACAATGCGTTTCTGTGTACACATCACTCAGTGCCTATGTCTGCCTGTGTGTGTGTTTGTCTGTGTTGCAGCTCAATCCCCCCCAACATTCCCTCTCTATAGCTGCAGCTCGGCAGAGTTTGATCAATAACGTGTCCTTCATTCTCAAGTCGGGCCTGACCTTGGCAGCCTTTTGTCTCTTTCCAGGGGCCAGAGTGCGCATGTACAGGTTGGAAAACAAGGCTCTCAAAAATCCACCCTTGGAAGGAAAAGAATTCCCCCCACTGCCTCCACACTACAGCTTTCTCATTAAGAGCCTAATGAATCATATATTTATAGCGTTCTTATCTTAGCGTAATGAGGTGATGCCACTTTTGAACTCATTTACTAAATTATCACAGGCCACACTAAAATGGAATAAACTTCCAATTCCATGCATATGCTGCTGTGTTCCTTTTCACAGGGCAACGTCAATGGAGACGGCAGAGCCAATCCCAACCTGACTTAGGAACAAAGAGCACCTGTGTGCAGTCACAGATGACAAAAGGTAAGCTGTGTGTTCTGAGACATTCAAAAGCACTAAAATATGGAGGACTGCTGCAGAGGGCAGTGGGAGTTGATCTGATAGATCTGTTTACATGTAAATGCAGTCTGACATAACCTGCAGGTGGCACCATTTATAGATTAGTCCTGCAGTCATACTCTTTGTTTGTCATTCAGTAATGGATATTTGAATGGCCAGCAAAGTGAAAGATTTTTGTGCATAAGTCTGTCCATAATGCACCATTAAAACAAGCAACACATTACTTTCATATGTATCATGCAGTCATATCTCTACTAACTCTACTATTACTCAAACAAAGTTTTATTTAGAATTAACATTTTATTTTATTTATTTGATCATCAGATGACTTGTAATGATGAGTACATTTTTATAGGGGCTGTTCAGTAATGGGTTTCTGCAGGCCAGTGTATCAAGATCAATTACAAAATTAGTACATTAGTTCTAACAAATTACAATAATATGTTCTAATCCTTTTGAAGCCTTGTGGTAAAACAGTGGTAGATTTGGGCGTCTTTGCCTGCTCCGGGGATAAACTTTGAGTGATTTAGTGAAACAAGGAAAAAAAGTCCACCTTTATCCCACTGCTACAGTCCCACTGGCACTGAAGAAGCCTGATAGACATTCAAGAATTAAATCACAAGATATTACAGTGTGAACTCTTCACAAGAATGAGTCTTTTTCAGAATTAGGCTTTTTGGAATTATAGTGTTGTATAGTGTGTTTCAGAAAGTTGAGAACAGAAAAAAATAGTTTCTATAGTTTCCCTTGTGTAAATAATGTACACCCAAATCAAACAAAGATGAAAACTCAGGATTTATTAATGTATTCCACTTTTACAAAAACAAACATTCTTCAGGACTTCAGGCTATACAAAACCAAAAACACAGGACAATTGTCCACTGACGCATCAAATAAACACAAACACAAAAGGAGCTTCACTAAACTTTCCTCTTCTGGGTGCTGATGTACAGAACTGTGAAGAGAGGAAAAGAAGAAAAGGTATTGAAATTTACAGTTTTACAGTGCAACATAATGAAACTACTCTGAAACTTCCTGACACATAATTTCTTGTTTTATGGTCAACTTGTGATCATGCACCAAATGAAAATGTCTTTCCAGGGGCAAAGCATATTGTAATCTCAGTAACAAATGGTTGAGAATATCAAGATCTAAAATCTAAGTTATAAGACGCGGAGGGAATTTGGTGTCAAATGCGTGTTTTTTTATGGAGATGCATATAAAAATGTATATTTATTGAAAAGCCTGCTACAGTAGTGAATCCATATGGAACTGGTAGTTGGTTGTGAAACTGATGTTCTTTACTGCTGACTTGATGCTCAGTGCTGTCTGTAGTCACCCCACCTTCCACTTCCCATGGCTGACCCCAAATAAATTCTCTGTGGGGAAACCCTGACCCACTGAAGCAGATCTCATTGTGAAAGTCACATTTCTCTTCCTATACATAGAGTGCTGAAATGTTTTGTACTGGTTAGTTATTATGGGATTCTCGGTAGAGGTGTAAGGCTGTCGACTTTATTAAGCACCAGCTGGGTTAAGTGATTGTTAGTTTTTATTTTATCTATGGCTTTTGTTCCTGTTATCACAATGAGCACTCTGCTGGCCAGCATGACATAATTTGGTCAAAATATCACTACAGTAGTAATTGATTTTAACATTATCTACATCACTAATGGATAAGCTGCTCATGTGAGGGAATAAGTGAAGAAAGTGGAATCATAAATATGAGGTGTATCGCTATTTGAAACTGAGAAAAACACACCTCATTATAGTCCTAATTAAGTCCTAAATAAGTTTTTTGTTTGTCTGTTTTGCACATAAGCTCAGAAACTGCTTACTTATGAAAAGGAATAAAGCTCAAATAAGACATGTTACATTGTGTGAGCACATGTGCTGTGATCATAATACATGTGCATAGATGACAAAGTAAGAAAACAATCATGCATTTCTGACGTTCACCACTGCCTCAAATCTTGAAGAACCAAAGTTTACAGTATGTAAGTTTGGACACGCTGTCCCATAAGTGTCTCCAAAACCTTGACTGGTACTGTGAAACATAAATATAAATTGGATCATCTTACCATTGTTTCCTCTTAGAAAAGCATCTCCATACTTGTTCTTGAGCTGCCCATTGACATACTCCTCTGTCTGCTCAATGGCAATGTTCATGTAGCCATCCAGGCAGGCCAGGACACCTGCAGATAGACAGTGAGTGTGTGTATGCATGTTTTTTATGAGGATGCGTAAACAACTGGATAGGCTGTGACGTTACCTCTGTAATCGACACCAGAGTTTAGTTTGACGACCACAGGTCTCCCAATGATCTGCTTCAGGAAGTCACTCGGGGTCTGCTTTCTCAAACTCATCTTGACTGTGATCTGAAAGGGTTGACAATGACCAGTAGATGTTCACGTCTTAGTCGCAGTTTATTTCAACTTGCTACATTAGCAACATACAAGCAAACGAGCATTATACCAACAACATAACAATTGCTTGAAGGTGTTCATTCGTTTAATCAAACGGTGGGGTTTTGTTTGCGATGAGCAATGTGTGTAGTTATTTATCTATTTCACCAAACGCGAATGTGATATACAATAATACTATGTGGCTAGGTAGTGTTAGCCGCTAGCTAATTAGCTAACCCGCTAACTGCCAACTCTTTAATGAATATGCTGGTATTTAAGGATGTGGGAGGATCATTATACTTGTAAGTACTTTATATACGTTTAGTGGAGACGAAGCTGACCGAAAAGCACAGGGAAATTTCAGTTTTTTTGTAGTTATTTGCAGTAGCTGCATGTGTAATCGCATTTCACTTACCCGGTGGACGTTCTCCAAACGTTTTGTATTTGACATAGACCAATGAGCGGCGTGTACTCTACGGAAGCCGCGCGGGGACCAAATTGTAAACTGCGCGGTGGTACTTTTTTTTTTTTTTTTTTTTTTTTGGTCTTTTCATGAAATTTGTCAACAGTAATGAAAATATAGATTATCGTCAGCCTTATCCTTATCAAGTCTTCTAAAATACAAAGGCAATAATGTGACTTGCTGCAAAGTTGGTTAACAGTAGATATGTTTAGAAATAGGTTGCCTTGTCCTGTTTGTTGTATTTTATGTGTTATTTGAAAATTAACCAGAAAAATAGTCAGAAGAAATATTATGCAGAACAGAGACCAGCAATCTATTTGTGCTAAGTTAAGATCTGGTGTTCTGCCTCTGGCTGTGCAAACTGGACGCTTCCACTCAGTCCCAGAGGAGGACAGAGTGTCATCTGTGTGATTTGGATGAGGTTGAGAATGAAATCCATTTTATGTTCTACTGCCCATTTTATCATGATTTTAGAGTTACACTGAAAATGTCTACCAGTCTATTTGATGTGTTTGATGAATGTAGATTACAGTAAACATGCACTGTAATCTACATTCTGTTGATTGTTGATTGATGAAACTCTAGTATGACTTTTCCTCTTGGTATTTGGTCATTTTGAAGTGTGTGTTTTGTATTTCAGATTTTTCCCTAATATAACCAGTCATCTAATGAGATCATGACCAAAGCAAGATATTTTTAGCTTCTGGATGTTTAAAATCAGACTTAAAAACATACAAAATTACAACCTCAAACAAGCAGTAAAGGTCACTTCAACTAAAAACAACAACAAAAAAACAAAATAAAGTACAAATACGCAAAAACTGACAGCATTATCTTGAGGGAAAAAAAATCACAGAATAAAACTATAAATTATGTTAATCTTATTTACACAAATGTTTTGTTTTCATCCCCATTAATCCCCATTTGAAAATAATTTATGATCTTATGGTGTGACAGAGTTGAATTAAATGTAACTAAACTGACATATGAACTCTATGTCAATTTTACACCTTTGGTACAAAATATCTATGTGGGGAGTTGATAAAAACTAACACTGAATTTTCCCAGACCTTGTTTTACCTTCATCAAAGCAATTCCTGGAATGCACTCACTTTAACAGATTTACATATGTGTCACATAACCTAAGGGAGGATTTTGTCCCTGCGTTCCTGTGCTATGTTGAGTTTTTACAGTACAGCCTCCATGAACCTGTACAAACTTTCACAGCCGTGATGGAAACTGGCTTCTGCTGGCCAGCGGACTTGTAGCTGGGCACCAGATGTACAAGGAGGAGAGCAATGTCTGGATCTTAAGCCAAACTGTAAGTACAGTAGAGCTGCAACTATTAGCCCATTCATCGATTAGTTGATTGACAGAAAATGAATCGGCAACTGTTTTGATGATTGATAAATCTTTGAATTCGAAATATTTGCTGGTTCCAGCTTCTCAAATGTGATTTGATGATTTGATGCTTTTCTTCATTATTTATGATAGTTCGGACACTTGGTTGAATAAAACAAACAATATGAATACATCACTTTGCGTAGGAGGAATTATAACAAGCATTTTTTACTATTTTCTGACATTTTTAAACAAAACATTCAAACTAAACTAAAACACTACCTTGTTCTTAGGGGAAAAGGAAAGAAAGATATGGATAATACCAGCATAACTGTTATATAAATACATATAAATAACTAAATACAATAGAATAAATAAATAAATATAAATAGGCCACAATATAAATAACATTGAATTGCGTTGCATTTTAATTTCCTCAACTATGAAGTCCACCTTTAATTGAGAGATACCTAATAATTCTCATTTATAGGATTGTTTGCTTACTTTAATTCCTTTAACATAAATCATTATAATACTGCTATAGCAATGTTGCATATACCATGTGACCTTATTACATTTAAGATTATGTACATCGTCTTATAAGATTTCTTAAAGGGACGTGTGCTTTGAAATGAATATAATTTTTAAAACACATTATGATTTTTTTTAATTTTTTTTAATAGTGTGACTGAATTTAAGCGGCCTGGAGGTTTCAGATCTTTTTCTTTATTTTATTCCGCTTTTGCTGTGCTGTGTTGTGAAGGATAAGAGAAAGTCTACCATCTGATAAAACTCTGGTTGCTGGGTGCATGACCCAAACACTGCACAGCTTGGGAGGTACATGAAAAATGATGTAGGGGGAAATAGGGATGAAATGGTGAGGTGAAAGATAGAAGAGGATAGAGGGAGGGAGGATGTGCCAGTACGTGTTAACAGAAACAGAGAGGGAGAGAGACAGTGGGAGAAAGAGGGATTGTGAGAGGTGGAATCATAAAGTACTTCTTGTGTGTCTAGACAGGTTGCTTGTTAGCAGGGCATGGCTAGCCCTGTGGAGGCTAGAGGTTAATTTGGTATCTGCTGCTGTGTTAAACTAAGGTCAGTACTACAAGTCCTTAAGTCATAAACAAGAGTGGTTAAGAGCCATGTATACACCTAGGCACCGGTTAATGAATATTCAATGAAGATTTTTTTTTCCCTTTGTCCCCTGTTGCCTTCGTTGTTGCTTGCTTTGAAAGAAATTTTTGGAAAGAAAAAAAACAGTTTATCTCTGTGGCCTTCAAAAATGACCTCTGTACACTTACATTTACTTGTCCTTTGTTATCATAATACATGGCCTTAGTCGTAATAGAAAGGGTCTTTTTGCTATTTGAAATGCGGCATGCTAATTATGCAGCTCTGTCCGCGACTGCACCAAATGTAACTACCCATTATTTAATTGCGTAATACAATAAAATCAATAATGTAATAATAATGTGATAATAAAGTCATAAAAGTTTGTGGTTAAAAGGAAATTTAGACTTACGACCAAGGTTATATCCTCGCTAGCATTTGATGTAGAAGCTCTAATATGCAGCTGGTAACTAGGCAGGCAAAAAGAAAATATGCGTGAACTGACTGATCACAGACGTGGTATCCAGGGGCCCTGAGATAAGTGTGTTTTGCTTGTAACCTGCAGAAAATTCACTGACCACAGATAATAATTCAGCTGAAATGGGGGTTAATTGTAAACATTGACACTGTGGTCTTAAATCATTGTCAACATGACATCCCATTTTACCATGGATTACATGTCAGTGATGGCCACTCATTCTGCTGCCTATACATTAGTTAGAATTAAAGTGTGTAGGAGTAGATCTCTAAAATGCCAAGCTTTCTTTGCATTCCCTGTAACAGAAGTTAGATACTTGAGCATTAGTAGGCTTTGTTTTTACTTTTAGTTTCAAACCAATTTTAAATATTATTTAATAGTAAACTTTCAAAACTCATGCTGATTTTTTTTATGTAGGTTTTTTTAGGTAGCAGATTTTCCTGTTTTGTGTCCTGTTGCTTTAGGTATTTTTTCTGTCTTAATTTATTTTAATTTTATATTAGTTACATATTATTTATTGCTTGTCATGTTGTTCTTTTTTGTGAGGTTTTACTTTCATTGTTTTTACTTATTTAAGTGTTTATATTAAAAATGGATCAAATGACTATCATTCGTCACTCATACTGACAAACCCACAGAGAACTATTATCCCACTCTGCAGTTCTCCTCAGCTCTATGGAGCATCTCAGTGCGTTTCAGCATTGTTTCTAGTTACAGCAGGCAACTGTTTTCAGGAAAAAAACATTCTAAAAAATTCACTGTACACACAGTGCCCAGCACCAAGAAGCAGACATTCACAGTTAGTGACTAGCTTGTGAATAGAAAGGAGCATTTAATAGCTAAAGAGACAAATATCTTCCTTGGGAGTTGGTGGAGACCAAAACAGAGATAAAAGGACAGTTACAACTATTGGATTTAAATTCATCAGGTGGCCAGAAATATGATAAACAAACAATAAGGATGTTCTCTGTCTGCTAGATGTGTAAACAAGTAACTGTTGCCAACAAGTTACAACATATCAACTTATATAAAAGGTGATATTATGTCAGTGTTGAACTGAACTAAATTAATCCTATAGTTCCTATAATAATCAATTATATTTTTGTTAGCAGTAGTAGTAGAAGTAATAGTTTTGATAAATAGTAGAAGCAGCAGCAATAGCTTTATTAATTACTAGCAGCATCATTATAATCAGTAGTTATTCTATCTATTTTATTGCACACAAATGATCTATATCATCAATCAGATATTTGTAATTGTATTTATCTCATTTCAGTGTGGCTCTTCCACACGTAAGCACCATGAGGCCACATTTCTCAAAATACGTTCAAAAAACATCTAAAACATATGGATGTCTGGACAAACAGTGAGTGACTCTCCCTCAAAAATGCTCTGACCGTCCAGTACAAGAGTGGTCAGCCAGAAAGCACAACAGCAGTGCTGTCAATTGAGAGACAAATCCCGTCTCCATCTCCAGTCCCCTTAACCCCAAGGGGCGGGCTAGTGAAATAGAAAGATTATGGTGACGGGAGATGCTATTGTAGGTGGGAAATGGGGGACTGGACCAAAGGAGGTAAGGGCTCAAGGTGAATGGGAATAAGAAGGTGGGGGGTGCGTCCCTCTTGTATCCAAAAGCAATATGCAGGATGGGGGTGGAGGTGGGGGCTGGCAGTGCAGGATGAGGAGAAAGTCTAGACTGCATTGACCCTTCTGAAGCCAGGTTTTCTCTTCAGGTCAAGCTTGATATGGAGAAGATAATGGAAAGCTTGGGGGAGTTTTCAAATAAAAAAACAGATTGGTAGACAGAGTATCCCCGGTCTTGCTTCTATGTAATCCCTAACTGTATGGAGGTAATAGCTTGGAAGTGATGGGAAACCTTTCTTCCATCAAAAAGGGGCCAGGAAACCTTAGCTGCCTGGCTTGATGTTTGGATCTGTTGCCTTTGTAGCACAGAGGGTTGTTTTAGATGGCTGACTTGTTCAAAGCTCTTGTGACTCTTTCCATGACTGCCCTCTGTTCATTTAACTGTGCAGCAGCAAAGGTGCTTACCAAAACAGGTGGTCATGTCTTCACATCCACTATATTACCCATATATGCATTCTGAATCCCTTTGTCATAAACTGTAACTGAACAATAAAGAATGAAAATTTATAAGCTGCGGTGAATTACCCACAAGGGGAGCGCGACGAGTGTCCCTGTGCTTTGGGTTTTGCTCCTTATTATTTCCGTGCCAATGAAAACTTCCACTTAATGACTCAGTTGTGAGCACTGACAGTTGACAGCGGTTGGCTGGCCTGGGGCCCCCATGCTGAGAGAAGGGGGTGGCGCGATTCAGACGAGGTGGGATGTAATCACTCCCTGTAATTTAGAGGAAATCCACTGAACTGCTCACAGTCAAGATGAAAGCCCTCCTCTTGTTCTGTCTCTCCACAGCTTGCAAAAGCCTGAAAAGAGAGGTTCAGAGAACCAATTCTGCCTGGTTGGTGTCCCCCAGGGGTTAGTACTGGGACCATCTCAAATCAGCTACAGCCCTGGAGCCATGTTCTTTCCCTAAGGAGATGCACTGCAGACAGACAGTCAGACTGCCCATCCTGTGCTGAATGGCCCAGGCGCACCCAGCCAGCACACAACTCTCCTGAGATCCTCCTTAGTGGAAAGAGAGTTCAGTGGAGCTTATGCTGAGGGCTCTGCCTGTATCTGGCTGTCTGTCTGTCTTTCTGTCTGACACCCTCCCATGCCACCTTATCCTCTACCACTTCCCTTTAATATCTCAATCTGAAATCTCCACATTCTGTGTTCCCTTTTCTCACTTTAAGGGAAAAAAAGAGCAATGTACAATACCCTAAAATAAACTATTAACAATAATATGAGAAGCTTGTGTGGATAGGTTTCCCTAGAAACACCCTGTCATGAAAATAATTACGTGCACATAACTAATAATTACACTTTCTTAACCTCAACATTCTTTATTGTCTAGATGTCAATTTCACAAGAAAATTTGGCTCAAGCCAGGAGCAAATTACACAGTTTTGTCACACGACACTATCCTACCAAGTTGTCAAAGAGACACTGTAGTGGTTTTGCTTGATAGATGGTGAATGGTGCTTATACAAGGAGCCACTCCAGTGTGCCCATAAATATGCATCGTGACATTTGGAACAAAGCCGCTCGTCCTCTCTTTCCTGATGAGCTCTGCCTGCATACTATAACATATTGCCATACTGTCACACCTTGTGTTTCATAGCCAATCTCTCTGTTCATCAACTTGGCAGATAACCTCTAGATGCTGACAGATGATATGGGGGATGGCATTAGGGCTCTATTGTATGCAAAAGCAGGATGCAATTTTCCAACACTGATGCATATACAAGTAATTAATAATTAATCCTTATTATTTTATGATGTATATGATGAATGGTTATATGAATATTTAAAAAGAAGGTTACTGTATTTTCACAATCTTGTTTTTCAGACAGTTTGGAAAGAGTCAATCAAATTTCCCTATTGATCAACAACAGGTCAGAGGTGAGGACATGCTCTCACATTGACAGAACATAGTAAGGCAAGTGCGGAAGAATGCTCCCTGTTCTCACTGTAGCATTAAGAACATAGCTGGCCTCTTTCTCCAAACACCTCATTGCTTTAGAAAGGAATAAATATCCAAGACAGCCAGGAGCAGTTCCTTTCAAATCCCACACACACGCATATCTCTCTCTCCCCTCCATGTCTCTCTCTCACTCTCTCTTTCTGTCATTTGACCAGCAGTGCTTCCTGCCACGGAGGACCTGTGACTCAACAGCCAGAATACAGCAACGTTCTCTTGCCCACCCTCTTGAATATTCATAGAAATAAGAGGACTGAAGCTCAGACCCATCCATCTTGTATCCATCCACATTTATATTAAAAAAAGGAAGTGTGTATGGGTGTGTTAGAGGGGGGTTGCAAGCTAGCACTAGATATCTAAACGGGTGCTGTGAGAGAGGGGGCGTGGGGGGCTGTTTTACACTAATTTCTTTATCCCTTTCACAGGAGTGCCATGTTACAAGAGAATTCCTGAGGCGAGCCAATGGCCCGATAAATCTGCCGGAGCCTCTCTCTCAATTTGTCTCCATGGAATGTCAGCTGGCAAGCGCCCAGACACTGAGAACCTCTTTTCACAATGCGCCAATCTAACAGACGAGATCCCATGTTGGAGCTACAGTACAAGGACTGGCATGGATAAATTGCCACGTGCCTTATCTAGGTCTCTTTATGTCTAACTGTCTGAGGTCTTGCTCCTCACACGGCCTCCGAAGGCCACTTCCTCCTAGACCTGGCGGTTAACCTAAACGGCTGAGTGGATGACATTGACAAAATGCAGGTGTCACCAAAGAGGAAGCTGTGATATGACACAGATGCTGTGTCAACCTGTCTTCCTCCATATGACCCACAGTGTGAACAGAAATTGTCCTGTTTGGTGTCGTTCTTCACTGTGTGGCGCAGTCTCCCACATAGCTCGGTCCAGGTGGTGGAATGGCAGAGTGGGAGAACAGACCATGTTTGTGTGAAGATGCAACAACTATCTCTCTTTTTTTTCTTTCTCACTCATTCCCTCCCTGCCTCCCTCCCTCCCTCCGTCTTCAGACTGCTGTAGCACTCTTTGTACTCTATTTAAAGGTTGTAGGTTAGCAAACAACAAGATGCCTTCCCACCTGTACCCCTAAATGAGTCATGAGCCATGAATGAATTCGTCCATTTATTTATGTACAGTATTTGCAGGAAAAATACATACATGTATACACAGATGAACAGGAGCATAGATTGTTCTTTCCCCATCAAGATATCATGTTGCAATCATTGATTTATAAATGATTTACTGTTTACCACAAAATTTTGTTAATGTTACTGTTAACATTATGTTAATAGCTTACACAACTGTATCGCGTATAGAAATCGGAATTAAGTTTATCTTTATATCATATAATGCAGTAATGACTTAGAAAAATGCACATAGACACAGATGATATTATCCTCCTGTTACATTGCTGTACAGTTAGATTATGACTATGCATGTCTGTTGAATCACAGTGTGGTTATCTGGGCATATTAAAATATCTTTATTTTGTAAATCAGAAACTATCAAATGATTCAGGACAAAATAAAAACCCAAATGAATACAACCCTTTCCTCTACAACTCTGAAGTTTCTACACAGCCAATCACACAAGCGTATTTAAGGGGTTCATGTTACTGCGTGACAGTTGGCATGACTGTAAAAAAAAGGCATGTGCCAAGTGGAGCTGCCAATTCTCAGCATGGCTGGTTTTAATATTTTAATGTGTTTCATTACAACAGTATGGGCCAGATAGCCTTTCTGACGTCCAGACAATTGTCTGCAAATGAACAAGATTACATGACAAGCCCTGAATGACAGAGATACCCACTGCTGCCTACCCTAGCCACTTATCTGATGGTAGCCTAGCAACAGATCCCTGACCTGGCTTTGACCTCCACCCGATAAGGTCAACACCTGAAGGCTCTCCCATTGGAGGGCTGGCTGAGAGAGAGGTGGAGCTTGGGGATGTAGGGAGACAAAGGACTCACAGAGCAAGGGCAGCCTCCTCTGTATACGAGTACAGTTCCCTGCTCCCTGCTGACAAAAAAATGTTCATACAAAAGCATGTCAAACCTCTTTATGTGGGTTCGTTATACCTGTGTGTGTGTGTGAGTGTATGTGTGTGTTTTGGTGTCTGCACGTCAGAGGCAAGCCAATCATATAAGACCGGTCAGAGAGCGAAAGCATTTGCCAGTGCAGTATCCTCCTTAAAAAACACAGACAGCAGAGTCTTATTTTACACAGGGTCAATAATGCTTTTCCCCTCAACACAGCATCAATGAGAGGAAAAACAGCAGCTGTAACTGCTCATAATGAAAACTATTGTGGTGCCAAATAGAAGAGATGCATTATGAAAGAGGTGCTGAATGTGAAATTAATCGACCAGAGCAGCCCACCCTGATAGACATCCCCACTTCTCTGTCATTTGTGTGCACACACACATACAAACCTCACTTGGTTTAACAGCAGTGATATGGAAGTTAATCCAAATTGTGATAGTGGCAATATCCTATTAGACCATGGCAATAAAATCAAGCTGCGACTGGTAACACATTACAGATATCAGAACATGTTCAGCACGCTCCATTACAATATGAAGTGACATTAATC
This sequence comes from Seriola lalandi dorsalis, assembly GCF_002814215.2. Classification (NCBI taxonomy): domain Eukaryota; kingdom Metazoa; phylum Chordata; class Actinopteri; order Carangiformes; family Carangidae; genus Seriola; species Seriola lalandi. Next base: position 73,865 of record NW_019524678.1, on the reverse strand, counting down.
AGCAGGGGTCCTCTTGCACACACACAAAGGCATAAAACAAACATGCAAATCATACACACAGACATACACAAGCCCAAAGTACAGCTCAAATTAAAACAGATTCAAGTGTTGAAGTGCTCTTTCAGCAGCTGATATTATTTTAAATGGTAAAAAGAATTTATCTCTGGCCTTATGCTTGATGAATTCAAACATATTGTAAAGGAAAAAGATAGTCAAGCAACCAAGGGCAGAGAGGTAGACAACTGAATAGCCGTTCATAATACTTTTTGTAATTATTTTTGCTCGCCCAACTTGTGGGAATAAAAAAGTGATTTAAAGGCAGGTGGCAGTGTTACTGTCCTAGTGCTTTGTGACATTTTATGAAAAATGTTCTGTAATGCAGTATGCAAACTACTTGAAATGATAAAAGAGCACACTGTTTTCAGAACTGTGTTTGGAAGGGGTGTGTCAATGATCAGCTCACTGATTCCCTTCAGTTTTTAGTCAGACAGGGCTGTGTTTTATAGTGTGCATGGCTCTTTCTTTCTGATGTGCATATTCACTGAGGTGTTGGCACTGCTGGGATGATCATTCAGCCTGTCAGGTTTGGCACTGCAAGCTAAAATAACTCTTGTCCCCGAGTCTAAGGACCTTCACTTCCCTCCAGGGCCTTTTGCAAGACCTCTGCCCCAGTTCACCCAGGGCAACCTAGGCTCCTCCTCTGTGTGTGTGTGTGTGTGTGGGTCGTTGTGTGTGTGTGTTTGCACTGTCTCCTTACTGCAGGGAAACTGTTGAAGGTCAGAGGGCAGGAAGTTGGCCACCTGCCTCTGTCACACTAGTAAAAGTAGTAGAGCAGAGACAGGAAGCAGTAGCAGGAGAGTAAGACCGAAAGAAAGAATGAGTGAATAAGTGTGTGTGCATGCTTTTCTCTGACAGCTGAATTTACTAGAGGGTCAGGGAAATCCTTAAATAAGTAAAAGCTATTGTCATTTTAGTCACATACTCTAAAATCTCCTACTCTTTCTGATGTTTTTTTTTTCACTGGGCATTTTGTTGACCTTTGCGAAACTTAGTTTATCTGATCTGCAGACTTTATGCCTGATTAAAGGAAACGACTGCTATAAGCTTTTGAGTTCCCTAGGACCATCGCTGAATAACCTGGTACAGGGATCTCTCCAGATGTGTATAAGAGACAGAGAAAAGGAGGAGAAACTGGAGGATGTTCAGTTTGCCCCCAAGGCACGTAAGCAAGTTAGCTCATTTCTCTCCAGTCTGCTCCAGTCTCCACTGAAGCACCTTAAACTCATTTAGCCCCCACTAACTGTTGTGCCACTATAGGGAACCATTTTAATAAGTAGTAATAATGCCGACTGACAATATGAGCTGTTTTCAAAGCAGGGATCCTGCACCAGTTATTGGGAAGTGAAACAAAACAATTCTAATTGACCTTGAGTATACAGTATTCTACTTCTTCACTTAGTTAGAGAAACAGTCATAAACGCACAGCTCTTATTGTGGCGTTATTTAAAGGCTATTCAGGGCATTAGCGTATGTGCGTGTATAGTGTGTGTTCTACCCGGGAAATTTGAGAGCTGTTGCTTGTAATATAGCTGGAGAACTCATCCCTGGAGCAATGAGGAATGACCTTTAGGTTCAACCCTGAGTGAGGTCATGTCAATGTTGCCATGGCTACTATCAGCAGACTGTCCTGTTGCCAGCATTACCTCAGCTGCCTGGCATTGTCGGGGTCAGGGAACAGTCTGTGACCTCCCCATGGTGATCAAACTCAATGGGGAATAAAAACACCACCAAGAGAAACACTACTAGTCTAGTATAACTAATTTGCTGTTACTGTACTTGTTTAGGGGCAATCATGGTAGGGGATGTAGCCTAGAAGTTTAAATTTCTGATGATTTATGTCTGGAATAAGGCAGCCAGTTAAATTGAGTTTGATGTTACATTAGGTTTTCTGTCATTAATTACCACTGATGTGGTGTAAAAAGCAAAGGGTGAATACACAGAGGAAGATTTAACACTGATTAAACCATCCAGCATAAAAAAAGCTTAAAGGAGAATTCCAGCTGCACTGGGGTTGTTAACTCAAACTTTGTAAGTATAAACATCTTCCTAACAAACCCAGAAACCTACAGAACAAAGACATTTATCTGTAATTTCATCAAGCTGTACAAACCAGAACTGCCGCATTACACTGATTTAGTGGAATTATAAAAGAACTGTTTGCACTGCATTGCATTTTATAGACATGATAACTGACGTGAGCCATAACTGTCTATCCATGCTCTTCAAGTTACCTTTTGTGTCTTTTAAAATCACAAACATGCACTGTATATGTAGGACATACTCTGAAAGGTATAACTCTCTCAGAGTTAAAAACTATAGTATATCCCAAGGAATGAATAAGCAGATATGAATGCTTTAATTGAGAACTTTTTCCCTGATGTAGTTCAAGAAGTCAATAGAGGTCTTGCCATATGCATATGTTGTGCTGTACAAAAACACACAATCTGCAAAACACAGAAAGCTAAAGGATTTTAACCTTTTTCTTGCCACAGCTCATCCACTCTCTAGTCAGAGCATCTGTCCACGGACAGTCCATCTGCAGGTGCAGGTGAGAAACACAGCTGTCTACACACACATAAACACATAAACACACTCACACAAGTCTATTAAAAATTGTAATGTAAGCCACTGTAATATTCACAAGCCAACATTATCCTCTCCTCAAATGGAAAAGCTAATGGGATGTCTTCATGCAGGAGATTCAATAATATATAACGCTTTTCTATTTGTGGAACATGTTTGTCCACTCTCCTCCTGATAGGCCCCATTTAATCATGTTGTTCTGTTTCCTAATTAGCAGAAATGCAAAGTGTCTTTGTCACCTGTGGACAGCCAAGAGGGCTAATTTGGGCTTTTCACTAATTGCCACGGTAACGAGCCTCCTGCGCCTCCGCTGGGGGTGGGTGGAAGGCATGGCAGGAGGAGGACTGGAGGATGGAAGGATGGAGGGATGAAGACACAGCTCTCCTCGCACACGGCCGAGGTGTGAAAGAACGCGGCAGGCCAACAGAACGCAGCCTGGAGGAGTCCAACAGCAGGGAGTGGGGGACAGCCTGCGCTGTGAAAAAGCCCCAACACCCAGCTGAGAGGGAGGAGGATTCAGCTCTGGCCAGTTTTGGTCTCTCAACTTTGATGAGGAGATGACTACATTGGGTTGGATAGTTGCTGGACATTTTTCTGACACTGACACCTGTTATTGCCCCCACCTGATTCAATACTGGTTCCCACACAATGTACCTTTTTTTTTTCTTTTTTTTTTAAACTATTCTTTAATAGACAGATTCTAGGTATAACACAGCAGGCAGTTTTTAAATGAGTGCCTTGACATGTATGGAGCCTGTGTGTGGAAAAAAGGGGGTAGGGGGAAATAGTGATGAAAATCAACCAAATTCAGATGTATAATGTTTGATAGTGTGACAATCGACTATTTCAAATTAGCTTTTTGTTATAGTTTGTTTTCATGCAACTTTTATACAGTTAATAAATTATTATGAATTGGTAAGCCAGTAATAACTTTACAAAAAGCCAAGACTTTAAATGTCTTCCTCTCTGAATGGTATATAAATGTGTACTATCTATGGACTAAGTCACTAATATACTAAATTGTCGAGAGTACAAGTATCAAAATTAATCAAAGTACAGCAGCATATGTTGAATGTATACATTAGCAAAATCTCTGTCCCAACCAAGTCACTTAGTCAATATTAACCCGCTAATATTTATTATCAGCTTAGAAAATGTATCTTGATTCATTATTTTTAATTATAATAAAGACGAGGTTATGGTGGTAAAATGTCTGTTTTGCTAAATCAAGCTAAATTCATGTTTTACATTCCTCTGCTTTATATTTCACAACGGCCAAAACTGAGATGTACATTCATGTGTGCATCATTCGCATAAATTATTATCGTCACTCACTATTTTATTATTATGTTTGAAGGAAATTAAATGGATTCTGTTAATGTAATTCGACTCCATCAATATGGTCTCTCCGCTGAATTATGCCCGCTTTGCTTTTTTTCAAATACATTTTCTTTTCAGCAATACACCCTGAAAGCTTGGGGGCACCTTGTCCGTACGCTGCTCTCGGGGGCGAGCTCCTCGAATGTGTGCGTGCACGCAATAGTGTGTTTGAGTGTGTGCGTGAGTGTGTGAGAGCGTGTGAATGTGTGTGAATGAGTGTGTGTGTATGTGTGTGTGTGCGTGCGTGCGCGTGTGTGTGTCTGCTCTGCTGTTGCTGCCCTTTGATCCCTGCATTAGTGTTAGTTAGGGGCTCGGAGACACACTTGCACCGAGAGCAGCCATAGTCAAGACACGGCAACAACAACAGCGGCACCTCCTCCGCCTGTGTTCCCATTCCCCAACAATACACTTTAAACCGAGCAAAGCCAGGTGCACGACCAAGTCCCTGCCATCACTGGCGCCTCCAGTCTCAATGGGAAAAACCTTTTTTCTTCTTATCCCTAAACAAGGACGAGAATGTGATTAAAAACGGGGGAAAATGCCAAGGAGGAAGCAGGAGCAACCCAAGCGCCTGCCTTCACGTAAGTCGTTCACTCGATTTGTGCAATTTTAACGGCTCTCCGTGTGTTTTGCGCAGTAGTTTAGGGTTAAAGAGGTGAAACAGACAAAAGACTCGGCGTAGGTTATTTCTGCCTTTTTAGGTCCGAGCGAGGCAGCCATGTTGTTGGCGATGGGTAACGTTAGCAAGGCAGTGAGTGGATAAATGATACGTGGCTTTATTAAGAGTAAAATCGATAAAGGTCCGGTTCCGCTAAAGGTTGCGGTCAGTTGGCATATGTGTCGGTTGTGTGTGAGGAATAACGGCCGAGCGTTTTCGGTTAGGGGTTCGCCTCTGCTTGGTCGCTTTTCGGGTAGAAAGGGGAGGATCTGGGAGTCTGGCCGCAATAAAATGAAGGGTCAGTCGGATCAGACAAGCCAGAGTCTGGCTACCCATACCCTAGTGTTCCTAGTTAGCAATAGCGCTATCTAGCAACGCTCGGTAAACTTCATTTCCTCGGCAATAAACGTCCAACTTTCACCTCATAGTTTTGCTGCTCCAAATCACGGAACCGAATTCGTTCGCGCTTGTTTGTCGTCGACTTTTAAAAGTGTGGAGAGTTTTTTTCCCCCCTCAAGCCGATGTATTTTTTCTACCCCTCCCAGTCTGTATGCAGGCTGTGTCAGAGCCATGGTCGGTCACCTGAAGTTCAGGGTTTTTCCCCCCGTCCTTTTGCAGCCATTCATTGCAGACAGACTACGATCAATAACGCGGTTAGAAAAGGGAAACGACAGTTATGCTCTAGTACGTTGCTTAGAATAACGTTGCACCGCAGCAGAAACCTACTACAATTCCCTTGTTGTTGATTTTGGTAGGAGGTTGGTTTACTTTTGTACATTTGACCCACGGTATCTTGGATGTTCGTATTGTGCCTTTATCAGTCCAGATAATGAAAAGCCGCAGTACCCCACTTTGGCCACTAGAGGATTGCTTAGATGGTAGTGGGCAATGACAACGATTATTAAAGGAATTGTCCGAGGGTGACATTTTTTGCTCTTGATCATTTCTGCTCCATACATGCGTAAGCAAACAACTCACTTAGTCACATGGGTATGCAAATGTAATGAATAATGGAGTGATTCATCTTTAAATCAATGATGGCTTGGTACATTTATCTTATGACACTATCTTCTTCATTTCTTAAATGTCAGACCATGCCACCTGTTTCAAAATTACCAGCCATGATCGAAAGATACTTTAAGTGGCTTCTTTTACTCAATTCACAGACATTTAGTTTTCCTTTGATGTCCAGTGGTTTGAGGAATGAATGAGCTCTTACACTTGTCACCAATCTAACACTTCTGACACATTAAAACAAATGAACATCATGGAGTAAATTCTGCAGCTTCACGCAATATGCACAAATGCTGCTTTTTCATTTTTTATTTTTTTAGTGTTAATATTTGCTTATTTACTGCTCAGGTGTTTGACCTAGGGTTGAACTTGGGAAATTGCAGCGGTTGGCTGGGAGGCATAGAGGTGGAGACTGGGTGACAGTGGGTGCAGCGAGTGTATCTCTGTGTGTATGTGTGACTGAGTGACAGGAAGATATTTGGACAGTGAGCCCTCACTGATATGCTGCATAAGGAATATGTAAGCCACATGGTTGGACTATACAGAGCAGGGTCATGATGTAAATCTGATTATAACTCATTGCAGCCCTTTTACAAACACTCTGCATATTGAGGCTTCTGTTTGGGCGCTTGTCCACTGAATGTATTTTACCAAAATCAGTGTATTAAGAAGTGTATTTAGTGTACAGTGAATTCATGAAATCTGAGCTGTAGCCTTTTATTTCAGTACCAGAAAAATTGTGTGATCTACTGAATTTCCTTTCTTCATCAATGACATACATCTTCTCTGTTTGAGATGTACTCTTTAAAACTGTATAGAATTAAATTATGAATACAATATGAAGTGTAATATTGCCCGCTGATACTTTTCACAAGTTGTCTTTTATCATGGAAATAAGATAAAGTGTCTAGTTTTGGGCAATTGGAGTGACTCGTGTTTGATTTTATGACATGTCACCATGTTAACAGGAACACATGTATTTTAATAGATTTTTTATATTTTTGTGATATGTGTCACTAAATTTCAAACGGATTTTTTTTGTGTAGCAGACATAAAAAATATGTTTTTAGCACATAGTTGCCCACCAACAGTAATAACAATTGATTGCCCATTACAACATCCAAATGTACCCTGGAGATGAATTTGCCCAACAAGGATTTTCTTTTGAGAAACAAGCTCTGCATTATAATGGCTAAAATATTTAAGGGCATACTTTGATATTTTTTTTTTTTTTTTTAATTATTAGAAAAGCGGTGGACTGAATAAATGTAAGATCTGACTATGAAAATGCTTGAGTTTATGTTTGCTAAAGCTTCCTGATTTTGGACAACTTGTGTTTCAAAAAATGCACATTTGAGGGGGGAAAGCTGTGTTTGGCACAGCGTCATTATTGTGCAGTCTGGATCAGTCAAACATGAAGTCCAATATTTTCCGTCTTTTGGACATGAAATCAAAGTAAGCCCATGTCAACCTTTCAATTAAGCTGCTTCGTAATTGGTCTGTAACAAAAATACTCTTCACCCACGTATCTGAAATCATGTATTCCTGTGTAGGCACTGTACTGGAGCACTGCTGTGCCTGTGTTCCTGGGTTTAAATGAAAGCCTTTTCTGATTTAGGAGTTGTTTCCCTCCTCAGTCAACAAACTGTCAAAGAAAAGTATGAATTTGTCAGAAGCTTTTTGTGCTTTGTTTTGGATCTTCCCACTCAAGAATGGAAGTGTCACCTCATGCCATTCGCTGTCAGTCTGTGTGTTTTCATTATTCAGCCAACAACACCCTGGTGGTGTGCCAGCCAACAAGCACAATATCGAGCTTCAAATCTCTTCATCTGTGGTGAAAAAGGGCAAGCTAATACACTGGCTTTAATGCTGGAGGTGCTTTATCTTAGCACAGACCCAGATATATGGGTTGTGTAGCCCAGTGTGTACTGTCCTATTGTCTGTGGCACAGCTTGTGAGAGGAGACTATTCTTTAAGTGTGCGTGCACGGCACGCACATGTGAAAGTGAACACGCAACCCTTCTCTGTGTGTGTGTGTTTGTGTTTGTGTGTGTGTCTGTGGGTACATAAGCCGGCTATGGAGGTCACAGTACAGTATGGCGCCTTCACTCTGACAAGTAAACATGACCTTTGGTGCCACAATGAAAACTGCCATTCTTTATGACCTTGCAGTGAGTTATTGTTTGTAATTTTGCTGCCTTATTACTCACGCTTTAAAGTTAGGGGTTGGTTAAAAATGCTTATAAATTCAAATATTTTGTGTATGTGACTTTATGATTTCAAAAAGCAAGTCAGTCAGAATAGGCCTAAGTATTCAATATTGTTTTGGCACAATCTCTGCCAGATAGTACATATTATAAGCTGTTGGATCAAACAAGTCCCCTTAACATTTCTCAACCAGTCGTCATCCGTGTCTCAAATCCTTTTAATGTAAGTGAGTGAGTATGTTAAAAATAAAGACTGAGTGAGAGTCCACATCATGAAGAGTACAAACTAAAGTGTATTGGGAGGAGCACTTGTATCCTGCTCCCTCCTCCCCTGGCTATCTACATTTGAAATGGAGAGATTTGAAACATTTCTAGACAGAATTCTGCTCCTCTCCGTCAGCCAATAGCCGACTGACTGGGTGGCTCTCTACCTTACCGTAATGGCGGGTCACTGGCTCCCTTCCACTTGCTATGATTATAATGACCTTGGTGGGGCTGGGGCTTGAAAACATTGGATTAAGGGGAAAGGAAAATGAGAGGAGGTTTCCATTTCGCTCTTGGCATAAAATTTGTGGGGAATTTCTGCCAAGAATCCCCCACCTCACCACCACCACCACCACGTCCCCCCCCTCAAGTTGATGGGGCTTGGGTGCTCTGGCAGTGTCGGGCGAGTGGAGCTCAAGCGAATAATGATACACAGGCTTTAACTTAGAAATGAATTAAAGGGCAGGGGAAAGGTGGTGGATACCTCACTCACAGTACACTGTCATAGAGAGCATGGAAACCAGCTTTCAGTGAGTAGTCATATTCAGTGGACAAACTAGACTCTGCTTTTTGTGTTTTACTTGATGGCAACAGAAAACACTGAGACTGATGTGAGTAAACAGTTAGTTGGGCAAGGTTTAATGGGCCTGGTTTCAAAGAAGTAGCAAAGCCTCAGGGTGTGGATCAATACTTATACACAAATGTTAACCTTATTTGCTACTTTAGACGATTGGCAAGGCAAGTAGGCAGCCAGGTGGTTTATTATAATGTCAGCGATAAGTTTCTGCCTTTATACCACTTTGTGAGGCTGTATGTTACCTACCTACACCTAAAGAGTGTTCTCAAAAAAACTTATTTCACATTGCCATTGAATAATTCATTTAAATTTGTGTGCCCATTTGTTTTAGATAGAACATTTTGGTGTCTCTATGGAACTGAGCTAACGCCTGAAATTATTAATTGGCTGAATTTCAGTGCAGATCCTTGTATGGTGGCAGGTTTCAAAGGGTACCACATTTAATTTTGGTAAGCTTTGGTTGAATTTATCATTCTGGACCTGCTGAGTACAGCCATATAATAGAAAACTATATTATAACACTGTGGGTGAAGTGCCTTGTTCAACATCACATTGACAGTCGCTGTTGATGGAGGAGACTCTGATTTTTTCACTCTGTCCAGATTTTCAACGCCCATTCAGAGACCTGATTACAAGGACTCCTCACTAGTCCTTAACTAGCATAGAGAATAGAGTATTGACTTAGGAAATTCCCTTCACTGACAAGCTTTATGTCTCATCATTGTCCTATCCAGATATTTCCTGAAGGCCCCTTCAAGAGATGTCATTGGCGCTTACAAACGTCTTAACTTTTACAAACTCTCAACTCAAAAATTATGACTGATTAGCAAAGTGAGATGTTTGCAAATGTCAGAACAGTGACAGCGAAGATGCACAGTTGTGCTGGTTTCAGTTTTGGTAGGTTGGGTTAGTAACGGTACTTTTTACAATATTGTTTTGTACAGGATGCTCTGAGAAGTGAATAAGTGCACTTTTCATCTTGGCACATGCAAAACATCAATTCAAAAGTCCAAATTCCACGAAGAAGGCACTGTTAGCATTTTGATTGTTGACTGTTAACTAAAAAATGCTTGCCAGTTTAGCCCTACTCTAGCTAGTGTAATATTGAACATGAGCTTAAAGAACCTCACTTATTATTTAGATCCACTGTTTAGAAGCTTTGTGAATTCATAGTAAGTTTTCGCATCCCAGGGCAAAAAGTAGAGAGTCAGACAAATCCTATGTGTCTACATTGTTCAACCCAAGTCAGTGTAAGTTATGTCTCTGCAAATAGCTATATCCAACATACTAATTGATTTGCGATTGACTCAGGTACAATTCCTTCTCCCTGTGGTGTTTAAGCCCCCTACACTGCTGCACATTCGGGCATGGCCATAACAATATTATTAAATGTGAATATGGGACGATTATCAGTCATGAGGAACATAGGATTCAAACAAATTCCATGTCCCTTCACATGTGCATGGTATTGTAATTAAGTCGGAGAAATACTGACATATTTCCTTCCTACTGACAATATGTAAATCCTTGTCTAACTTAATTTTAACAACGAGAGTAAGGCTGATTATTTCTTGTATCTGTTACAGAGCAGAATGTCCACAATTTCACCCATTTCCTGCCTCCTTTTATTTGTTCAAAATACACACAAATACATTTCTGGATTAAAAAAAAAAAAAACAGTGATGCCTCCTAAGTATGAATTACAGCCCATGTCTTTGTTTTCTCTCTGTACTGAAAACATGCTTAACCTTGACCTGAAAACTGTGGTACATATTAAACTCTGAATTTTGCATACCATTGCTCCCTAAACGGTCGCTCTTGTCTTATCCAATAAACAAGAAATTTTCTTTATTAGAAAATGTTTGAGGTCACTGGAAGGAGATAATTTAATAATTTAGTAAAACAATTACGTTTTCAGCATAGCAAAGTGTTTATATGAGCATGCAAGAGACAAGTTGTGTCTCAGAAGTCTAAAGTAGCTTACCCAAAGTTTTTAAGCTGATCACTCATTTAAATGGCATAACAACAAAAAAAGTGACTCTTTATTAAAAGTAGTATTAGTCTTTAAGCTTTGACTAATTTTAATATAGGTAGGTGATTGTTGTACAGTATTATGGTACATAATAAGATGTATGTACAGTGGGATTTTGACATTCACAAGGTGTCATTTATCTGGGCCGGGTATTGAATTTGAATACTTCCTGAAAAGCGGCTGAACTGTGGCATCAGTTATCAAAGACGGTCAAACAAAAGTTACGACTCAGTGCTCAGTCAGATTGTTTTCATGTAGCTGTACAGCTGTAAACAGTGGTACTATTAAGTGTAGGCTATTTAATGAATAATAAAGAAGCCAATATATGTATGTATACTCTAGTATAGTATGCCAGTAGCAAAAACTTTCACACAGTCCTGCATTTACCAGTGATGGTAAAAAACAAAAACAAACCAACAAACATGAAAATACTTGCTCTTTCCAGTTTTTGACTTATAAGTTGTCTGTTCTTTAAAAATACAGTCTGATACTCTACACCTCATGTTAATTCAAATTGTAACAAAAAAATCTTAAAAAACGGAAATGGTCAGTTTTTAAAATGTTGAATCAGAGATGAAAACATCTGATTAGTCATGTTCAGTGTCTGATTACAAAAAGCATGATTCAGTATCAATTGTGAACAAATTTTTTTTTTTTTTTCAGATATGTGTTACTGTATCGAATAATTTCATAGTGCCTTCTCCAACCAGCGAGTCCTCTTCAGCACAGAGTCAGATAAGCGTCGTTGTCCTAGTACCTCCAGTACAGTACCTGCCTGTCTGCCTGGTCTCAATCAGAACCCCCTCTGTGTGGAATGGAAGTGCCTCAGCCTTGGTAACGATTTTTCCCGTGTTGACAAGTCACAACATGGAGATCTACAGCTCGGAGAGCAGCCCTTTGGCTACGCAGAGCCCTGCTTGCACTGAGTAATAGCAATCTCACAGGAGTAGCAGGCTTTCAGCTGGCAGCAGTTCATACGGAACAGCTCGCCGGTGCAGCTGGGAAAGACAGAGCAGTGTGGAGAGGGAGAGAGGAGCTGGTGGTGGTAGCAGTGGAGATGGAGGGAGGGAGGAAGTGGAGAGGAAGAGCTGTTAAGAGCTTTGGGCGGTTTCTCTGTTGTTGTACCACACAAGTGCATCCAGGCCCTGCAGGACAAGCCTTTAACAGGCATGAGGGATGGAGAGCATGAGAGGAGAGGAGAGGAGAGGAGGAGGAGGAGGAGGAGGCGGCGGCGGCGGTGGAGGAGGTGGTAGTGGTCTGGGGAGCTGAAGCCGGCCAGTCGTGCCAGACGCCCGCTCTAAACAGGGATGTGATTTATTGCTGGACTCTATCTCACGTTTCACTCCTAGAAAGACACTAAAATTACATTGTAGAGAGATAAAGAACTTCCTCAATTGTCTTAGAAGAAAGACAATCGCCTGTGGGCTGTAAAGAAATTTTGGAGCATGTGGTACATCTTTAACTAGTTCATGAAAATGGGAAATTTCTTTGGCATAAGGTGTCATCTGATTTTAGTTTTTTGGCTATGGATTCTGCTTTGGTTATTGCTTTTTGACTTTCCCTATAAACTTAGAATATTATACATTGATTTTCCATAAAGCTGCTCTTTGAAACAGAATAATTCAGATTAGGTCATCAGCATATGTATATTTTGCTAGGGGGCTTAAAATGGCTTCTGGCCAACATGTTGATCTTTGTCGCCCTCGCTGAATGCAGTCAGCACAGCACAGTGCTATGAGATGACCTCACTTCCTGTGTGGGTAGAGGAGGGCAGGAGGCCTCTTACACATGCACATAGACGCTCTCTCTCAAGCACAGCCTGGCTCTAGTTAGCCTTTAGTGCACAAGCCAGCCTAACCCCTCTCTCCTCTTGGTGTGGACGTGTTTCCACATTGCACATTTAGGCAGTCAAGAGCAAGGGACAGGCTAATGTCTTTAACTAGCCAGGCTAACAGCTGTGCGTCTGCAGCTTTCTGGGACGTAGGATCAGTTTTATAGGGAGATTAAAAGTAAAGAGAAGGAGGGGGGCTGTTACAGACACAGGATAGTAGGACCATAAGGCAGTGACAGCTCTCTAGGGAAACAATATATCACCTCTAAAAGGAGAGTGGAAGTGTTTGGCTGCGGGACAAAAATCCTGAGAAGTTAAAATCATTGATGTGATGTCATCTCTGAAAAAGCCATTGTCAGTGCAGTATGAGGTTATTTATGATTATGAAAATGCAGGTGAGCATCTTGACTAATTCAGTGTTGTAGATGAGGCTTCCCCATTTGCACAATGTAGTCATAACACTAAAAGAATGATATGACTCAAGTTTCATCCTTTCATTGTTTACCAAGGGTAATTGGTAATTCTGTCACTTGATTTTGCCCTTGTGATGCTAATGAGATTAGCTAATCACTGGGTATTTCATTCTGTGTGAGGAGCCTTGTATCTTATGTTACCTGTAAGAGCCATAACCATAAGTAGAAACAAATGAAGCTGGACAAATTAGCAGAGTTAGCATAATGAATGAATGGACGTAGGTAGCGAGCTATTCTGTAAAAGAACTGAATCAGATGCCTCAGCTCGTGATTGCCCGTATGTTCCCACTCCCCACGAGTGTTTTGAATGGGGGCCATGTTGGTTCAGATTGCCATGTCATTAATCCCTCGTACTCTACAGGGGAGTGGTCAGCGGCAGATGTATTTGCACTTCCTCCAGAAGGTTTTCTAGATTAGCACAAATCCTCCCAGAAAAACCGTTTAAAAACCTCATTTGGCACGCACAGCCAGACTTTGTGCTCATAGCTGGCCAAAGACAGCCATCCCTCCCTCTACATCTCATTCTCTCTGACTCCCCTGATTTTTTTTTTTTTATCCCCCACCTTGTGGTTCTCAGAGAGAGCCCCATGTCGATTTGGACAGGGCAGTGTAATTGTTTGGAAACTGGGTTCTGTCATTTGCATGTAGCAAGCAGCCACTTTTCCAGTTTCAGTGGTTTGACCTTGTTGTACCTGCCAGCCAGAAATGAGATCATCAGAAGAGTAGACGAGAAGCTGACATCTCTCCTCCACCTACCCGTGGCTTTAAGTGATGGTTGTCATAGCAATCATTATGCCACAGAACAGACTCAGTGGGTGAAGGATGGCTTTGAATGCGGCAGCCTCAGGTCACAACCTGGTTATGACAGAACAAATAGACCTATGAGGGTTGGTTGCAGTACACTGTCTGCACAAAGTAAACAGCCGCATACATCGTATGTCAGGTTCATATAGATTTCAGGTTGAGATTGAAATTACCGAGGCAATGTCTCTTTTTAAACCTTGAAGAAAGCGAGGCAGGTATTGGTATAACAGAGAGGGAAAGAGCAGCATGGGGCGAACAATGCCTCTCATTCCCATCAGCTGCCCTGGCCAGCATTTAACATGGAGATTGGAAATGGAATAAGCCCCCCCCCCCCATTCTCCCTGGACCTGCATGTAAATGAGGTTAGCGGTTAGCATTTCCTGCTGTGCCACAGCAATTCTTCTCCCTCTCTTGCTCCCTTTTTTTTCCTTTTTTTGATAATGGCCTGAAAGTGCTCCCCCTTTCCTGGGGTAGGGACCGGGACCAATCCTGATTAGTGTCCCTGTCCTAAGTGACAGGCTAAAATCCAAGCAGGCACTGCCTTGGGCGCCTCTGCCAAACAGCCGTCAAACCAATACCACCATAAAAAAGTCCCCACCCCCTCCTCCCCCTCAATTCTCAAGATCCCCCCTCCCCATTCGTCTTCTTCGCTCCTCTGCTCATTCTCCCCTGCCGTCCTTTCTGAGTGTCTCTAACAGAAACTGCCTCCATCGCTCTAACACACTGTCCCCTTACATACATACATGCACATATAGAATTACCTCTCACTCTCCCCCCACCTCCCACCGGACCTTGCTTTGTATCCCTGGGTGGACTGGCTGCTATAGAACCGAGTGTCCCTTTTGCCAGTAGGGTGATTTACAAACAATACATGGACGCTGTACACACTCCCACCTTCCACCCTCCTACTCTCTCTCACTTCTCTTCCACAGCCACACAATCACCTCTGTGAGGAGCTTCGGTATGCCAGAAAACTACGCAGCAGGGTGATGGCCTGTTCTTTTCGCACTTGTTTCAAAGAATGTACCCTGTCTTCTTGAGAATGCTAGCGCGACGTCCACGTCTCGGTTGAATGAGGTTACTTTGTCAACTGGAAGAAAAATTGATCTCACTTGTATGTCAAGTGGCTTATAATTAGTAGTTTTCAGAACCACATTAAATGGTTATCTGAGCTGTATTCATGAAAATTTTTCCTGATATAAAGCAAATACACCAGGGAGTTATGTTCGTTGAAGAGGGGACATGCTAATTACTCAGTGTTTGAAACGATGAAAATGTGAAAAGTAAATGAGCACTGGAAAATATTAGTTGTTTCCATAGTAGCTATAACAAACTGCTGTATATTGTGCTATCTTTTGTATCTTACTATGTCAGTGTGTAGGAAACACGGTGTACGTGATTCCTAGTAAATCAACTATTGCAGCACAGCAAATTGATCTGGTTAGTGTCAATCAAATGTAAAACTACCAATTACACGTAAAGCAAGCAAACTAGCATGAACATTTATAGGAATAACATGTTTGAATAACAAACGTAAAAACATTAGTGCTGTTGTGAGCACAAATATGTCAGAGGCACAGTTTTCATACATGCGCATGTAGCAGTTTAAGTTTTATTTCCTACCATATGTGGTCTTTTTAAGGGTGCTGCATGTGTTTGTTTGCCTTTATTTGGTTTCACAAAGTAGGATGCCACCCACATATGCCTATCCCTATGAGACAGAACGGGTGAAGTCTTTATGAATATGATCAGCTCTTTCTCACAGAATCAAGAGATTGGTCTTTGATGTAAAGTGTTTAGACACAAAACTGGCAATCAGCAGCATTTATCAATGAGCCCATGAATGAATTTGCCCCCTAACTGTAAGGCATTTACTTTAAATTTCACAGGTATTATTTACTCACATATACATACAAAAATGTTTGCCATATGAACTGATAGATGATCGACTCAGCTGTAGATATACATGAGTTCCTAAGTCTATGGTGTAAATCTATCAGTGAAAAGACAATGTAAACACTTAGTTAGTATTGCTTTTCAGTAATTACTTTAGATCAGTTAGTCTTAATTTGTGTAAGGGAACATGCCATCTCAACAGCGTCCTTCTGAATTGCCTACTGCTTTTTCAGAAATGAAAGGATTGTTTTTTTTGGCTGGTTACAGACAGACTTGGCATCTGGCTTTTATCTGGCTTTCCAAAATCATTGAAGTGTTATAATATGACTCATGATTACAAATTCTGGATAGACAATGTTTGTATTGAAATTAAAGCAATATTGTATTGCGTCTTTAGCTCATAGCAATGGTACAATAATACAATGAAAGAGCATAAAAGCCTAAAACCACCTAAGGAATACTTAAAGTAGTTAAACAATGAAAATTAGGATTAATAAAATGGTATAATGAAACGTAATTGTGGCTCCTTCCATACCCAAAATCTTTTAATCAGCAGTTTTAAAAGCTGGGATTAGATTTATGCTGCTGGAGTAATAACCTTTTACTGACACCTTGCTGTTTTGGAGGTTATTTCCTTACTCTACTTGGATGAAAACTTGTTGCCCCCAAACATTTTAAATTTTTTATTTAAGAATTTGTTATTTGGGAAATTATATAAGCTTTTATCAACAAACCAATAAATTACATCCAGTGGCAGTGAGTGTACATTTGACCTTTGACATTTGATACATTGCCACTGCAGCTTTTATTCAAATCAGTCAAATTATCATGTGGATTTTCTTATTCATTCAATAATGAGCCTCACATAGAATTGCTCTAAGAGATAAGAGGTGTGTACAACCTTGTTGGACATGAGTTCTTATTTTCCATGCTTAAGATTATTTACCAGTGCTGTGAAGCATGTTTAAAAGAAAAAAAAGTGACTCATTACCTAAAACACTGGAAGCAGCGAATAAGTCATTCACAATAAGATAAGAATTTTGGAATAGAGTCTGACAGTACAAATTATTCAGCGGCCCAGGGCAAGTAAGCAGTTGACCCAGGTCAGTTTATTGGCCAAACTAGAGTCATAGGAATACCAGTATGCTGCGAGTATTTCATACACTGTAATTAGCCAGTTAATCCTCACCTTTCTGCTGTGCTACTGGCCCACCCTCCTTTATGTTGTGTTTTATTTACCCAGTCAGAATCAATGCCACTTCAGAGCTGGTCAGCGATCCAGTAGTTTGGAGAGCTGTTTAGACTGGCTCATGTCATGAATGCATCAGTGTTGGGATTTCTATCATGACTATCATACATTTGTCAGTCACACGGACTTTTAGTGCCTTCACTTACCACAGAGGCACCTGATATCCATGACCGACACTGGCAGCAAATTAACCCATGATATTTCTGCACTTTCTTACGTTGATTTGATGATAGTCCTGTTTTTTTCAGGAGCTCAGAAAAATCATCATGTAGGAGTGTGTGATATGATGATGTATATATCTTGAGTTCTGTTGCATCAAAATGAGGCAAAATATTAATCATTGGGTAAGCCAAAGACTGACACTCCTGTCTGGTTATTTTATGCATTAATAATTTGTTGATTGACTGATAGCTGCCACTGACAGTTTTGATAACAGTTGGCTATGTTTGGGCTTATCATTATGATGTCCTTGATGCCACCACGCACAGAGGCTGCCACAGTCACCTCCGTGATTAACAGTCAGTCTTTGCATCTTATAGTCACAACTGAAATCAACTGTATATAAAAGAAAGAATTCAGGGAAATTATCACGGACTGCTGAAGGCTCCTTAATGTTCACTTACCACAAACTCTCACAGTCACTCCCCCTTGAGTGATGGTCAGCATTTTTCATCTTATATTCATAACTGAATGCAACTGCACAGACAGGTTAAGAAAGAGTTCAGGCGTGCTATAAGAGACTACCAAAGGCTAAGGAAGAGTTGAAATGTGTAACTATGCCTTTGCAGGGGCTGTATTTTCTGAAAGAAACATAGAATAGAAATGAAACATTTTTACAAACCTCTCTACAAAGAACCAGAATATACATTGAAGTTTTTTTTTTAATTTGATCAGGCTGAGATGTCAGTGTCTTCTTACCACCCCAGTCATTGTTTTGATGTTAATATGTATGATCTACGCACTGTTTGAGAGAATGGTTCTCCCTAAGTTGAGAATCGGTGACAGTGGTGCTCTACCATCAAGCAACAGCAACACCTTCACAGACTAATTTCTAATGAGGGAAGTCACGTTATCCTGTCTGTATGATGGCACGTGAAAGCACCATTGCAGCGGGCCTGGCATTTCTTTGTAGACTTTTCAAGAAATACTAGAAGTAAATACACAAACATTACCTTGACAGTCTCTGATAGTATGGTGCAGTGACTAGAAAGTGCCTGCCCTTTTGTCCACTGAGTTGAATTGGGGACTGGTAGACTGAGATGGGATTTGACAGTCTCATGTGTAATGGATGTTTCAAACGTTCTGATGCTGTTTTTGGGACAGTGACAGAGCGCGTTGGCCTGTTTTCACTCACCAATTAGTGTCATTAGCCACGTAATGCAGTTTGATTTCAAGCCTGAGCTGCAAATTACTGCTACAATGATAATCCTAAACATTTAGTGAGATGCTCTATGGGTTTAACTACAGATGATGTTCTTAAGTGAGATGAAAAAGTTTGAAATTTCAATATACAATATAGTATTTTTATTTCTGGTTGTTTAATTACTCAGATAGTCGTTGCTGTAATGGTCTCACACCACATGCACACATTTGCAGCATGATGTTGCCTATGGAATAGGTAATTGACTTTATCTGTTCAGGAATTTGGCAAAATTTCAAAATAAATCACAGGTCAGTGCAATTGAACTAAATTCATATTCTGTGCTACTTGGCAACAAATCAATCTAACTTTTTTTTAACCCTATGACAGTAAATTAGCATGAAGCATGAATGTTTATCAAGTATTCACTTAGTATGTGTTTCTGCTGCTCTCTATGCCTTTGTAACTGTATTACTCTAAAAATGCCACATGCTTGCTGTTCAGACATCCTCAGTGCATTCCTGAGAAGAAGCCCCCCCAAGGCAATTTCCACCAACTTTTACACTCATTTTCAATACAGTAATATATGTAAAACCCATGTTCAGCTGTCACATACTGTGAAACAGTACAGGCGCACAGTAAATTACACGTAACTAATACAAACATTACCATAACACATGTACAACATGACACGGTCTGTCCGAAGCATGTTCAGTGGCACACTAACTTCAAGTCCAGGTTCTATTACTCCAGGGTAGGACAATAAAGTGACTAACATTTGGTTAGTAATGTGTCAGTTTATCCTGCAAAGATGCAATAGACATACCACTTCTCTCCCTCCAGCAGTTTAGATCCATAGCTTTGATGACACATCTGAGGTTATGAGCAAGATTTTTTTTTTTTTAACATGAGATGCTAAAAATGGAAGGGAAAAATAAACCAGGGGGTAAAGTGCACTTCATCTGCAATGAGGAATTTCAGAGGTCTGGGGCTCTCAGTCGTCTCATTCTCTTCCAAGAACACTTCTCCTTCCTGTTTCACCTCTGGCATGCCGCCCAAAGTACCCACAAACCACGGAGGCCAAGGCCGAAAATACACAGATGGTAATTTGCACTACATTTCAATAAGACTCAACCGCCATTATATATAGCCCTGCTGCCTGAACCTTGATCCTCACTGAGAGTATCACCTCACCTCAGATTCCAACTAAAAGATGGGGTCTTTATGTCTTTGTCACAGACTTCCAGTTGGACAGGATAACAGAGAGAGCTGAAGATGAAATAGAGGAGTCGATTCTGAGTTTTTATAATGTTTGAATATCTAACATGAACGTTGATCAATACGCGGAGGATTTTTTCCCCCCATGGATCTTGACATTGTGTCAACATAATTAATCACTAGACAGATGTTTAATGGTTTAGCTTACTCTTGCATGGAAGAAAAATAGGTGTCAGTTTTTCAACTCACTGAAAGTAAAGGCCTTGATTGCCTCTTTATAACTGACTACATATATGTCTGTATATCATAAGTACTCCTATTAAGAGTATAGTTTATCTAATGAACATTTCAAATGACTGGGTTAATATAAAGGAAAGAGGTGTTACTGCCCAACATAGGGTACAAGTTTGGTGCTCCATTGTCTGACACTTTGCCTCAGTGATCACGTCTTATCCATTCCCTTGTTGGTTGTCATGTTTCATCAACTTCCTTTGGGAAATAACGTGATTGTGATGGATAAACTTTGGAGCAATTATCATGTTGCTCCTGCAAAAGAACAGCAGCATTTAACAGATTGATGGTGCATAAATTCATGTGAAGGGGGGTGTGATATATGTACGCTAGCTCCCACACATCCAGCTGGATTTATTTAGAGCATCTGTGTTTTAATTATTTCTTTATTTTTGATATTTGTCCTCCTCGTTATGGAGATGGGAGAAAGTGGGGATGGGATGAAGGGGAACATGTACAAGAAGAAAAGAGAGCACGCTGGTGTGAAAGAGATCAAGCAAATGAGAGATTATGGAAAAAGGAAGGGAAGCGATCCTGATCCAGTGTGTCCCAATTAACGGAATTACCTTCCTCCTCGGGAGGACTGTTAGTCATTTGCAGAGACGTGAGCCCGCCAGTAGAGCGTCTCTCCCACCATATTGTCCAGCGAGCACTAATAAGGCAGCCCTGACTGCCGGGCGTGCTCATTAGCATAGCCCGCGGCCGTGGCAACCCCCGCCAGGGCCCAGCCGGACACTTAATTACCGCCGCGGCTCCTTCTTCACCACATCTATACTCACCGCCTTCCTTCCTATGTCCTCACCCCTGCTCTGCCTCCTTAACCCAGCCCAAAACACACACACATGGACACACAGTACCATCACACGCTCCCAGTCATAGCAGGAAAGATGTGAGGCTAATCATTTTGGTGATGTAAATGTGATGGCTTTAGTCTTGGTATGTTGTGGCAGTCTTTTATGTTATCTCATTTTTTTTATGGCTTTGCGGTCAGTAATCTTTGCGATTTTAGTGATTCCCTGACCTGCACTACCTCTCTCTCTATCTCCCGCTCCCTCTCTCTCATTGCTATATTAGCTCATGGGCATGACTCTCCTTTTGACATCGGCACAGTATTGATGCACCCCCGTCCAGCCTTAATCGGCTAATGGCCTCCTCTTCTTTCCTGCCCAGCCAAATCAGCCCCTCCCTTAACCATCCCTCTATCTCTCCCTTCTTTCCTTCACCCTCCCGTCTCCTCTCCCCCTACCCTGTTCAGGCCTGGGGTCAGCGAGGCCAATTTTCATGCCTGGCTAAGTCACAGAGTAGCTTTGTGTGTGTGTGTGTGTGTGTGTGTGTGTGTGTGTGTGTGTGTGTGTGTGTGTGTGTGTGAGAAAGACAGTGAGAGAGAGAGAGAGGGAATATGTTAGTCAGCAGCCTCACACAAGTCATGTGGTGGGTGACCTCCTGACCTACCTTTACTCCAGTCCCTTGCTTTTCTCTCCCTTCTCTAATTCGCACTATTCCCTTTACCAGCAATCATTCTGTGTGACAAGGTTAGGTGAAGTCTCGCTGACTCCTGTACTGTACTTGTATGTGCATGCACGCACACACACGTGTACCCCTTGCTGACCTAGAAAAACCATGGCCAAAATAATCCTGCCAAGTTCACAAATGGAGATTGTTGACAGCACTGCATGGTGAAACAATGAACAAGTCTACTACCTGAAATATCCAACTGTTTTCAGCTGTAGTTACAGGCTGTGAGCTCGCTGTCTGTTTTTTTTTTGTGACAGGTTACACCAACAAATAGATGTCCAAACACTGTAAGTTGCAGAGGTGCAACATCAAAATAGTTTTAGTTGCTCAGTGTACATCTCTGGTCAAACTCAGGACAGTTTATTCTAGCCAGTCTTTTGGTCCTCTCTCTATGCAGCCTCAGCCTGCACTTTAACTTGTTATGGCTCCCTCTTTGTCTATAATGTGGTGGCGCTATACATCTCTGTGGCCCGGAGAGAAAATCCCCTGCCGCTGCACCACTGAATCACTCGTGTGTGAGTGATAACAGATCCAGACTGCTGAGCACCCCGCAGCTGTTTGTCTCAACATGCAAGTCATCCCCGCCATTACACCGCTAAATGGTTCCCTTTCAGTGGCAGACGCTTGCCGCCTCGGCCTGGATCTTCGTGCCTCCATCACTGGGGGGGGGGGGGTTATAGTAACTGTCGCTGAGCCAGCCACTGTACCGGAGGCAAAGCAGTAGAATGTGTGTCAGAAAAAAATTTCAGTGGGGGAACACTTAAGCATTAATTATATTCTTGGCTGTGTGTTTGTAGTTTAAACATGTATGCACATGCATAAGTTTGTCCCCACGCGTGTGGTAGGCATACAGCAGCAGTCGTGAGGACAGAGCTCAGATGAAGCCCCCTTAGAGCTCGGGCCGGAGACCATGACCTTGGGAAATGTCATTCCGCCCACAGGGGTGGTTCGTCTGTGACACACAAGCCATGGTAGTGGAGTGCATCAGTGCAATGTAGCACTGGCAGAAGCCTTGTGGTGTAGTGTTGCATTCTGCTGCATCTAACCCTGAGGTTTAAGATTGAACCTAGGAAGCATGAGAGTTCAGCCTCAAAGCTGAGACCTTGGGTCAGCAATCTAGCGATTTCCCTCTAACCACATTATAGCCATTAGTGGTTCTTGCTGCTTTTCGCATGTCACATGGAAATGGGTCAAGCCCTGCCCTGCATGACTCATTGGCGCTTTCTCCCTCTCCCTCTCTTTCATTCCTGTTAACCCTACTCAGGTGGCAAAATGGCTTCAAGGAGCATGGGAAATTGGGTTCACAATCTTCACATTTTGGTGTTTTCATTCACCTTTAGAAAAGTATTAAAAATGAGAAGGGTCATGCATGCTGTGTATTAGTCTCTTACATCTTGTTTGTTTATGTGAAGTGTATTATACATGGGCTAGTTTTAAAAGCCCTAGGGCCAATATTATGACATAATCTGTTGCATTGGTTCTGAGCACCTGGCATTTTCTGTCAGTGTTAGTGTGTTTCTGTAACACGTTAGATGGAAGTGTGTATGTGTTGAGAGATGAGAGGATATTGGAAAGTGTGTAAGCCCTGTTTGATATCTGTTGCAGCAGAAGAGTAGCGGTCATAGTGTGTTGTGATTGTGGTCACCTTTGTGGACTACGGTGAGCTGCGCTGGCCAGATGTCAGCCAACTCTAATGATCCCAACAGGTTGCTGGGCTGGGTTGCCTGGCAACCGTTTTGCCTTTGCCTGTAAACACGGAGCAGACCCACTAGGCCTCTGTCAGGGTCGTGAGGGTGAAGACGTATGTTGGTGTGTGAGACATTTTAAATAATTCTTTCGTAGCTTCATGTTTTTGCCACTGTACGAGTGCCTAGTTTTCTCCGAAATCTCAGCCAATTCCTTTTTTATCAGATGTTTTGTGAGGCTGTGTACAGTAACCCAAAGAGGAGAAAAGAAAAAAGTCAGTTTTGACATTTTGTTTTGCCCAGGCCTGGTGCTTTTGACATATTCTTATGGAGGTTTGTTAATATGTATCAGGAATATTCACTTTTCTTTGTTCGCCCTTGTCTGGCAAGCTGTAATGTTTTGCTTATGAATATTGATACATGAAGTGTATATTAATGACCCTTGGTGACCTTAACCCTATCCTTATTGGCTCCCCGGTGGTATCTGCAGGCTCATGAATATTAATCTAGTTCTGTAACCTCCATTACCCTAATCTTTGCTGTCTAGCCTCCCAGAAGGACCTGTTGTCATGGTAACCCCTTTACTAGACTCTTTTAGACCAAGGGTGGGAAAAATATTGTTAAAAAAGGACAGAAAAATCTAAATTACTCAAACATCCTGGATGCGCCATGTGGAAAGCTGCCATTATATAAGAAAGAGGTTGAATTTGTGGTGGAAGTCATTTTAGTCGTGTCCTTGCTGAGCACTGAAGTGTATTTTTGCACTTTAAATGGCTATTTGAGTTGGGTTTGTGCAGGTAATTGTGTTATGAATGTTGAAAATTGTAGTCCCAGTTAGGGCTCCACATGGTACAGATCACTAATTGCTCTGAAAGATCAGACAAGCAAACATGGGAAATAATAAAAGTGAATAGTTAATACTAATTTCCAGTGTTGAAAGCCATCTGCAGTCAGCCAGAGGCTATGACTATGCCCTCTACTTAACTCTTAGTAATAAGTGCTTGATGTTAACAACTCTTTGTCAAGTTTTTAGCTCAAAGATTATGCCTAGTCTAACTGTCCACGAGAGCAACATGGTGGTATCTTTGTTACAGTACTTACAGTATTTATTTCTGTTCCCTTGAGGTAACTTGTATGTTTTCACTCTGCTTCCAGATGTGGACAGCAACGAGGAAGGGGGGCCTGATGGCGGTGCTGTGGAGGAGGAGGCCTGGTTTGGGAATGCTTCTGACACACGATCAGAGTCGTCGTCTTATGGAGACACCCAGGATGAGCTCCTCCTGCCCAGGGGCTCTTCGCCTGATGAACGACCTGGAGTCAGCAGTGGGTCTGGGGACCACGATACCTGTGGAGGTGAGAGCTCACTGGGTTGCCCCACACCTGTCCATCGTGCCTCTTTGGAACTTCTTGGACTGGATGGAGGTGCATTCTCGGCCCAGGACACACTCTCCTCTGTGGTATCATCACTGTATGGCGAGGCAGCGTCTCGAGCCCTGGGAAAACCCCTCAGCAGTAACCTACGACGCCTCCTAGAGGCTGGGTCGCTGAAACTTGACACTGGGGAGCTCCTGGGTCGGTCATCCAGGGGGGGTGCTGGAGGGGAGTCTCCTCCAATTGGTCTAGCCCCACCCTTGACCCTCTCCCCGTCTTCCCACCATGCCCACCAGTTAAGTGCTCTTGCCCGAAAACTGGCTAATAACAACAACAACAGCGGCTCAGCCTCACCAGCCTCCTTGGCACCCTCAGTCACCAACATTAAGCAAGAGCCCCATGACCCCTTTAACTCTGTCACCCCTAGCAACGGCAGTGGGTTTGTATGGGCAGGTGTTGCAGATAAGTGGCCACCGGCCAGCTGCTCCACACCCTGCGGCTCCAGCCTGTCCCCGGACTCTGCAATCCAGAAGTTGAAAGCAGCAGCAAATGCTGTGCTTCAAGACAAGAATGCCGTGGCCGCCTCCTCAACAACTTCTTCCTCCTCGTCCACCTCGGCCTCATCTGCAGTGCCCGCCCTCGGAGGGGCAGGTCGAGGAGACGAGGTCGTGCGCTTTGATGCCTTCAACTCTCCGTTTAGCCCACAGTCAGCTAGCTCCACCCTCGCTGCACTTTCCAAGAAGGTCAGTGAGCGGAGCCAAGCTTCGTCAACGGCAAGTGCTGCTACTGACCACCAAGCCTCAGCAAGTTCCTTTCTCTCACTTGTGTCAATGACCTCCTCTGCTGCCTTGCTCAAAGAGGTGGCAGCCAGGGCAGCAGGAAACCTGCTGGCAGAGAAGAAGGAAGGTTCCCCCTTGGCGACTCCTGGGGTCCTCCAAGAGGATGTGAAGCCCCTGCTGGACAAGAATCAGAAGGCCCCCACGCCCTCAACACCCACCCAGAGCCTAGAGTTGCTGTTGCCCTCTACTCCAAAGGGCAGAGGCAAACCAAGCAGCCAAGCAGGTAATCAAAGTCGACAATAAACAAGATAATAATGTCTGTATAGAAATCACTATACACACACTAATATTATATATATTTATGTAAATCAAAATAATGGTATAGTGGTCACTAATACAGACAAGAGTAGAGCTCAGCTTGTGTTAGGTACATTTTTGGATTTTTTTTTCTCTTTCTATTCAGTGACATAAAGTACGCTACATTGTTGCCTTGTGACACAGAATCAGGCTCCAAAAAAGCTTGCTAGACTGACGGTTCAAGATCATTTCAGCTGCACTTCATTCATGGAACGTTTTCATCCTCTTTCACTATGCCCTTGCTTTCAAGAAATAATTGTACAAATTTACCTGAAGTTCAAGATAAATCTTTCCCCCATCATTAAACTTCTTCCCATTCAGCTGATGCCATTAAATGCGCATTAAAACTGTTAGTACTAATAAATTAAAACTAATATTACAATTGAAGCTCAACTCCAAATAGTGTGGGAGAGTAGCAGGTTTCCTTGTCACCAGGATACCACCAGAAAGCACAATGCTGAACTTCTGTGTTTTCCCTAGTTTTGTAATGGTTTTGTTCTCACCTCACTGCCGCTGATGTAGTGAGTAGTGTAGCCTCAGCTTAACTGTCAGCCGAGCAGAGAGCATAGCCGAGAGAAAACAGCCCTGGCTGGCCTTCTAGTCTGGGAAATGGTCTGTGGGCTCAACGGGGGGTTCCGACTGAGACCTCACTGCCGTCCCAGACCAGCTCGTTTGTGCTCGGATGTGCGTGCTGCCAAAAGGGGGCCGTCAGTGTGTGCTCGGCACAGTGGGGAGCCCTGGAGTCCATATCCATCTCGGCAGCCTCCTCCTGGCTTCAACCCCCACTAACCAGAGCCCTTTGCACTGATCAGCACAGCAGACTTAAGGCCAAACACATCATACTTTCCACTGACTGGATACAGATGCGTGCACACTCTCTCTCTCCTTCTTATGCTCTCTCTCTCTCCGTAACTCACAAATGGTCATGCAGTATAAGTGTGTACTCAGATGCAGACATATAACCCAAACAAGGGTGCACACAAAGATCTCACTCTTGCAGAGGGAGAAAGAAAGCTTCAAAGTGCAGGCTCTAACTAAGTAGTCTTTAGGGAGCACAGAATGTTTTCAGAGAGATGGATGGGCACTTTTGAGGGATTGTGTCGCAACCCCGCCAAATCTAAAATGGCTGGATCAAATTGACTTCAGACAGATGAGGCCGTTGATGTAATATTCTGTGATCTGCATGCTAAAAAGGGGGTCTGCTCTAACCCGTGAGCCTTCAAGGTCGAGCAGCGCTGTAAAAATGCAGGTAGTTGTTTGGTCGCCAGACTGAAAAATGTGACCTTGATTATTGACTGTCATGTCGTGTTTTATTGTTGTCCCTTGCCAATTCCACTATAAAATTGTATTGCTCTGTTATGTTCTGCACTTTGCATATACAGGGAAAGCTTATTCCCTTTTTCCAAAAGATGGTTGTGATTACTGAGGAAACAGACACCTTAAGTGCTAAGATAGAGGTACCAAACTCACACACATTTTCACTCTCCTGCTTTGTTTCTGCTTCACATGCCTCAACTTAGTGTAAGCAGAAGTCGTTTTTGCATTGTGATCTCTGCTGTGCTTAGAGAGGTTGGGCCGCAGATGGCAGTTTATTGTTGCAAATAGGCAGTCTCGAGGTTTTACACCTCAGGTCAATGAATGGCTGAGCACAGTAATTTCACCAAACACTGATTACCAGATGTTTTTCAAGGAACGGCGCTGGAATACTTATGAAGCCATCCTGACAGGCCCTTGTAGAATTTGTAATGCAATCATGCCTCTTTCTAATAAGACCAATTAAACAGTAATGGATGCCGGATATGAAGCCAACAACAATAATCGAGATACTAAAACATGCTTGAGTTTTTACTTCCATTGTTCCATTGCTTCCAGCTGGCTTTTCCCTTGATAGTTTCACCATTAGGTGTGCAGGAGTTGTCTCTTGCAGATCTGTGAATACTGTAGTCTGCATTTGGATAGAGTGATTTTTATTTCCTTTCAGTAATGGAGGTATATTCCAGCAACATAATACATTTTTCCACGCTCCATAAGACTGATGAATAGATTCTGAAATGTATCAAATGTTCTCTGTAAATGGTAACAATGACCTTTGGTCCCCTCAAGGCTCTCCTGAGGATGGCGGCAAACCATTCCAGTGTCCTGTGTGTGGACTGGTCATCAAACGCAAGAGCTACTGGAAGAGACACATGGTCATCCACACAGGCTTAAAAAGCCACCAGTGTCCCCTGTGTCCCTTCCGCTGTGCTCGCAAAGACAATCTCAAGTCCCACATGAAGGTGAGATCATATGGATATTTTCTTTCTCTTGTCAACCTGCAACCCATGTCATCCCCACCCACATCATCTTCAATCAGTGCTGATTATGGCTCTTGATATATAATTGTTAACATCAAAGGATATGCATGCTTTAGTTAAACTTTTAATCTTCTACATGCCATAATGAAACACGATTGTTTGTAGCAGAATATCACTGTTAAATGTAACTGAATTAAAGCTACGTCTTTCTTTTTGTGTGCTGTAGTGTTGGAGAGAAAAAGTGATTTGACACTTAAACCTGTCCTCCTTTTCCAGGTACATCAGCACCAGGACCGGGGTGAGACGTTTCAGTGTGAACTTTGCCCCTTCACCTCTTCCCGTCACTTCAGCCTGAAGCTTCACATGCGCTGCCACCAGCACTTCCCCCGCACAGACGTCAAGGTGAAAGAGGAGCTCACCACCGACACGGAGGGCGAGGGCTCCCTGATGGGTGACAGCGGCTCCGCGGACCTGAGAGGGACGGAGGTGTCCCCGCTGCACTCAGACACTCAGCAGCAGACGTCCCCTCCGGTCGAGGCTTCCTCCAATCATGTCCACATCAAGGAGGAGCCACAGGAGAGAGACCTGTCTGTGCTCTCCCCCTTTAGCATTTGCAGGGAACGTCCTAGCAGCAGTGCCAACTCCCTGGACCTACCTGGAGTTGGGGTTGGAGTTGGGGTCAGATCCAGTCCGAGTGGTCCAACCACAGCCTCCCTCTTCAGCCCTGACATCACTACCAAGACGGCCACTGATCTGCTTATGAAGTTATCAGGTTAGCATTCGTTTTATAATAACTATTAGATGAAATGGTTGCAACTAACAGTTATTTTCATCATTGATTAATCTTCTTATATTTTAATAATCTGTTAATCCTTTGGCCTATAGAATATCAGCAAAGAGCAAAGAAAATGCCCATGATGACGTCTGCAAATGGTTTGTTTTGTCTGACCCGCAGTCGGTTATATGGTTTTGAGAAACATAAAACAGCTTGCACACACAGACTAATAGCTTGACTCCTGTAATCCACAATTGTTTTGTTTATTGTACCATTTTCTCAACTTGACTTTGTAACTCTGCAGTCATTGCCGTTGCACTTTTATCATAAGTATTTCACTTCTTTGAGACTTGAATGTGAAGGCATCCGTGCTGATCTGACGTTGTCTTGCCTTTGCCTTACGTTTTGTTTTGATTCTTCACTGTCACCAGAAATAACATTCGTAAGAAGTGTAAACAGTTTTATGTTTATCGTCCCAGGTCAAGGCTGCAGTTTGTCTCTGTGAGCTGTTTTTAATGGATTTTAAAACAATGGGAGCCTAAAATGTCTGGAAATTAGTTCAAAACTGTAGTGAACAAACAGCTTTAGCTCTTGACAGTGGCAAATACATTGTTTTTTTTACTTTTAATGGGCATTAACAAAAGAAAAAATGTAAAGTCACACTGACGTTACTGTTTAAACAGTGAATTGAATCCAACACAGTATGTGCCAGGTCACACTGCATGGGTCTTAGGTAGATTCAGACAAAGATGTGTGTTTGAGCTGCTCTTCAACATTTAATTATTACTGTGCATATTGATGCAAGTCTTCACCTGCACAGAGGTTTATTCACAAACTTAGTTTCAGTGTATTTTCCACAAGCATGATAGAAAAGTTGGCCATGGACACACTCTTTGCCTTGGAAGTACCACATGCCTTTAAAATGACAAAACTTATCCTTATGGTGCTGATTTGAAGGAGACAAAATACTGTATATATGACTAAATACATTATATTTTATTTTTCCTGTAAGTAGTCTTTAAAAGAATAACATTATATTTAGATAGATGTGTCTCTTAATTACAGCAGTGACACTTTGCACAGACACAGGGTTTTTGCCTTCTTATATGTAGAAAATATAGGTATAAATATGCACTGTGATTGTCCTTTGTGTACAGTAGACACACACACACACACACAATATTTTCACTAACTGTCCACTGTATTTTCACAATAGACAGTCACAGATAGTAAAGGCTTGAAATATTCCTGTAACATCCCTGAAAAACCTGCCCAGCTGATGTATTACTAGGATGGACGCAGGAAACCTGTCCCCTGTGAGAGCTGACTTTGCAAATATATATTTAAAAGATGACACATCTCAATGATCAGGAACCAGTCCATGTGCAAATTGTTAATGCTGTTAAGCCAAGCACATCTGACTCAGTTATTGTCACCCTTGTGTCATGTCACTTCTGTGTACAATTAAGGTGTGTGTTGGAATAAGTAAAAAAGAGGAGACATTCTTGGCATAATAATAACAGATTCTAAGCATGCCATGAAGGAGTAAAACACTGGGAATGTTCTGATGCTGAGCTGTTTTTTTTTTTTACTTTTCAGAACCAAGGCTTTGTGCCTCTAAACATTGCTTTACTAATGGTCAATGGGGCTAAATTTTTTTTTTGGTATTCATCAGTTAAATTGCACCTCAAGCAGAAATTGTGTGCACCACCATGATTGGTAGCAGCAGAGTAGAACGTGCACATAAAAATCAGTTTAAGTACCGTGGCGCAGCACTAAAGTCATGACCTAAATCAGAGCATGTACACTGTGTTCATCTCTAATCTTGTGAATAAATGCTCTGTTTTGAATTATATTTTATTTGCTTCCTAGGCTTCAAAATACACAATTGGTACATTTTTCTAACATAAAAAAATCACTTATCAAGGGTATTTCCAGGGTCTTTTTAGTTTAAAAAAAATCCACAGTCCTCTGCTGTTGGCCTCTGATTAGCTCTACTTAAGTAGTTGGGAACTTAATGATTGGCATCTCAACAATAGTTGTTGTGGGACAAATTTTCTTCATGCACATCTTGTAAGTTGACAGGGTAGCTGAACTTCTATAACCTCTAGGCACCTTCCTCCTGCTAACAATTCTGTCTTTCTTTGTGTAAGTATTACTGACAAAATGGTGGAAGATTTCACTGTATATGTGTTGAGGGGATAGACTGAAAATGTCACGATCCACAAATGGAATGAGGTGATCTGAAACCCTGCATTAAGTGCTGTTAACACAGGGCTGCTGTACTCTGGTGAAAGACCTTGTCTAATACACTGAGTCTTCCTCTCCCCACCCTTAATGGTATTTGTTTTACTGAAACAGTTGATGCAGCTGATGGTGTGTACCTGGCCGTTCCTGTTCAAGAAGCAGTATTTTCCACTGGTGAAGTTGCTGTGTATTGCTCTATAACATAATGATACAGCATTTTAACCAAACAAACTTGACAAACATGCTGCTCCAAGGTATACCAGGCTCAGGCCGTGTTTAGATGCATTTCACCGTGTTGCAAAATATCAAAGGATGAGCCTGGAGACAAAGGCAAGATTGATGGAAAAAGGTTGACCGAGGTTCAGCGCCGGGGTCGAGGCTACGCCTGCCACTCTTCCACTTAATGCTGTGTAATTAGATTGAGATCTTGAGTGAGGATGGGAGGAAAAAACCCTGGGAACATTAGATTAATTAAAAATTTATGCATAATTCATAATTAAAAAGGAATTCATAATTTGAAATGATTAGCGCCCTCAGCGCCATCCTGTGACCCCGCCAGAATGCACAGGGACTGGGCCGGCTTAGTTAACTCCCCCTCGATCTCGCACGCCCCGGCGCCACATGGTTGCCCCCTGGGTGCCAGTTGCACTTCACTCCCAGACTGCACAATCAAGCTCAGGCAACTCCCGGAGGAGCCAAGATGGCTCCTCGCAATGTCAGTCCAGTGTCAAGTGGCGGACATCTTACTCAGGGCATCATTCAAGGAGAATGAGGGAGGATATAAAAAGACAGGACGAGAGGATGTTGAACTTGAATGCATGATAATAGGTTTTAATGAATGCTGCTTCTTTGATCACAAAGTTCTCCCTTTGTTGGGGGGCGGAGTTAAAGATAGAGAGTTATGAAACTGAGAAGAACTGGGCTCAGATCTCAGTGAGAGTTACCCATGCCACGGAGCAGCCAGAGAGGGAGAGGTGAGGAAGTTCCTCCTGGGACCTGTAGACTCTATTTCTTTTGACCTCCCTGCCAACCCAGATTGAGTGTGTACACGAGCAGCTCATCCCTCCTGCTTTTACACTACTGTCTCAGTGCCTCAATTCAATCCCACAAGGCCTATGAGGGAGGAGGGAGGA